>NW_027397118.1:7134038-7134343 GCF_003265705.2 Callorhinus ursinus
GAGCGGTGCGGGAACGCACTGCAGGGATCTGCTGGGTTTGGAGACTCTGCGCGGGGTCGGGTACCAGAGATAGCAACGCTCGGTCACAGGCCGGGTGAGCACGGGGCGCGGCCGGAGACCGGGGACACGGAAGTGACTGCTTTTCTCTGGGGGCACACTGAGGAGCGGGGCCCCGAGTTCTCGGCTCCTCCGGGTAGAGATTGGGAGGCCACCATTTCTGCCCTGGTCCTCCAAGGCTGTACGGAGAGCTTGCAGGGAACAAAAGCTCCTGAGAGCAAACCGGAGCAGCTTCCTTAGCCCGGACC
>NW_027397118.1:7139343-7207949 GCF_003265705.2 Callorhinus ursinus
TGGAGCACTGGGTGTTATGCACAAACAATGAATCATGGAACACTACATCAAGAACTAATGATGTAATGTATGGTGATTAACATAACAATAAAAAATTTTTAAAAAAGAATGTATCAATAACAAACTAATAGAAATGGAAAATGTGTTTTTTTAAATTTTATTGTTATGTTAGTCACCATACAATACATCATTAGTTTTTGATGTGATCCACGATCCACTGTTTTCGCATAACACCCAGTGCTCCATGCAGGATGTGCCCTCCTTAATACCCAGCACCGCGCTAACCAATCCCCCCTCCCCCCTCCCTTCTAAAACCCTGTTTGTTTCTCAGAGTCCATAGTCTCTCATGGTTCATCTCTCCCTCCAATCCCCACCCCCCCATTTTTCCCTTCCTTCTCCTAATGTCCTCCATGCTATTCCTGATGTTCCACAAATAAGTGAAACCACATGATAACTGACTTTCTCTGCTTGACGGAAAATGTGTTTTTAAAAAAACTAATCCAGGAGAAGAAAAAAAGAAAAGTAAACATTAAGTCAGTCAGTTGTAGATTAAATGGTAGATTTAAAATTTCAATATATAAATAGCTATATTAAGTGTAAATAGACTATGCTAATTAAAGGATAAAGATTATTAGTTGGGATTTTTAGAACTATATGTTGTTTATAAGAGATGATCTTAAATATAAGGATACAGAAAATTTGGATACAAGAGAATGAGAAAAGATACAAACATTAGCATTAGCCAAAAAGAAACGTTAACCAAAAGGAAACTAAGAGGTGATTCTAATATCAGACAAAGTAAACTATAAGCCAGAACATTATCAGAAATAAAGAGAGGCATTATCAGAAAAAGAGAGAGTAATAAAAGGGTCCATCCACTAGCACTATGTAACAACTCTAAATCTGTAAGCACCTAACAACATCTCTAATAATACAAAGTAAAAGCTATCAAATTAAAAGGAGAAATAAATTCACATCATACCAGGAGATTTTAACACAAGTTTCTCATAACTGATAAACAGACTAAAAATCAATAGGTATACAAACAACTCAAACAACATGATAACTGCATTTCACCCCATGACCATATATAGAACACTACACTCAACAACTGCATAATATACATTCTTTTCAAGTATACATGGGAAAAAAATTAAGTGAAAGTATATTTGGCCGTAAAGCAAGTCTCAACAAGTTTCAGAGAATTAAAATCATATGGAATGTGTGGCTCTGACTACAGTGGAAATAAGCTAGATATGAATTACAAAAAGAAAACTAGAAAGGTTCCCAAGAGTTTGCAGTTTAAGCAATATACTTATTAATAACCCATGGATCAGAAAAGAAATCACAAGAAAAATTAGAAAGTATTTTGAAGGAAATTATAAAAACAACACATTAATACTTCTGGGCTGCTGTGTAGGAGATGCTTAAAAAAAAACAGTATAGCCCCAAATGCATGTATTAGAAAAAAATTCATACCCAAAAGCATTATATAAATATTCCAGATCAAGTAGTTAGAAAATAGCAAATTAAAAGCAAAGAAAGTCTAAGGGAGGCAATGATAGAGATAGCAACAGAGATTAAGAAAGTTGAAAACAAATATAGAATAAAGAGCATCAAAAGATTTACATTTATAAGCCTCCTAGCAAAGGTGATTTAGAATAAAAATAGGAAAGACACAAAATATCGATACCAGGAACAAAATGGAACGTTATTACAGATCCCACACATTATAAACAATATGGCAGTGAACATGAAAATTTAAATAGACAAATTTCTAAAAAACACAATTTACCAAAATTGACACAAGGTAAATATAAAGTATCTTAACCATATTCCCAAAGAAATCAAATCTGTAGTTAAAAACCCTCTTACAATGAAAATGTTAGGCCAGGTGATGTCCTTGATGAAAATACCAAGCATTTAAAGAAGAAACAACACCAATCGTAAACTCTTTCATAAAATAGGTGAAGAAACATTTCCTAGCTTGTATTATGAGATCACATAACCTTAATCCCGAAATCTGATAAGGACAACAAAGGAAACAACAAAGGAAAATTACCCACTGAACTTTCTCAGAAACATAGAAGTACCAAAAAAAAATCCTAAAAAAAGAAAATAGCAAAACAATTTAGCAACATATAAGAAGAATAACAGAGGGTTACTGAAGGGGAGGTGGGGGGCATGGGTTAAATGTGTGATGGATTAAGGAGGGCACTTGTGATAAGCACTAGGTGTTGTATGTAAGTGATGAATCACTAGATTCTACACCTGAAACTAATATTACACTGTATGTTAACTAACTGGAATTTAAATAAAAACTTCTAAAAAGGGGCACCTAGGTGGCTCAGTCGGATAAGCGCCTGCCGTTGGATTAGGTCATGATGATCCCAGAGTCCTGGGATCAAGCCCCACATCAGGCTCCCTGCTCAGTGGGAAGCCTACTTTTCCATCTTCTGCTCCCCCTGATTGTGTGTTTTCTCTCTCTGTCAAATAAATAAATAAAATCTTAAAAAAAAAACCTTGGAATAAAAAAAGAAACTACAAAAAACAAAACAAAAAGGGTAATATATCAAAGCAAAGTTGGGTTTATTCCAGGAAAAAAGGGTAGGTCTAACAGTTAAAAACCAATCACTGTAACTCAGTATGTCAATAAAATGAAGAAGAAAATTGCATAAAACACCAATATATACAGAGAAAGCATTGCTAAAATTCAATCCCAACCACAATAAACACATGGCAAACTAGGAATAGATGGGAACTTTTTTAAAAACACATCTTAAAGAGAATTATTTTAGACTTAGAGAAAAGTTGCAAAAATAGTGCAGAGGGTTCCCATATACTCTTAACTATCTGTGATCTTACAGTAATCTTACACAACCACAGCGCAAATCAGGAAATTATCACTGATACAATATGGCTAATGAATTTATAGAACTTATTCACATTTTTCTAGTTTTCCCATTAATGTCCTCTTCTGATTCAGGATCCAATCCAAGATCCCACCTTGCTTCTACTCATCACGTCCTTTACTCCAACTTGAGATAGTTCCTTCCTTGGTCTTTATTTTTCAGGACCTTAACACTTCCAAAGAGTATTACAAAATGATGCTGTGCCAGGAGGGAATTTTCTTAATCTGACAAAGAATGTGTTTTTAAAATCTACAACACACTTCACATCCAAGAGGATGGCTATAATCAAAAAAGTAGAGAATAGCAAGTGTTGATAAGGAAGGACGTGGAGACACTGTACCCCTCACACATTGCTGGTGGGGTATAAAATGGTGCAGCTGCTGTGGGAAGCAGATAAGTGATTCCCCAAATACACACACACACACACACACACCAATTTGGTGGTTAAACACAGAATTAGTATATGGTTCAGCTATTCCACTCCTGTGTATATGCCCAAAAAAATTGAAAACAGGGACTCAGACAAATCCTTGTATGTGAATGTTCACAGCAGCACTACTCACAATAGGCAAACAGACGAAGACAACTCAAGTGTCGGTCAAGAGATGCCTGGATAAACAAATCATGGTAGGTACACACAATGGAATATTATTCCACATAAAATGAAATGAAGTCCCAATAGAAGCTACCACATGGATGAATCTTGAAAATGTCAAGCTAGGAGAAAGAAGTCAAACACAAAAGATAACATACTGTATGATTTCATTTAGTATGTGAAATATTTAGAACAAGCAAATCCATAGAAACAGAAAGTAGATTGGTAATTGCCAGAAACAAGGATTTTGGGGGAATGGGGAGTAATTGCTTAATGGGCACAGGATTTTATTTTGTAATAATGGGAATGTTTTGGAAGTAGACAGAGGTGGTGGTTACAAAAATACTGTAAATTACTAAATGCCACTCAATTGTTCTCTCGAAAGGAGTTAATTTTATGTTATCTGAATTTCATCTCAAATTTTAAAATTCTACAGCAAACATCATACCTGATGGTGGAATGTAACATTCCACTAAGTTTGGAAGAGAGATACCCATTATCACCAGTTCCATTTAACACTGTAGTAGAGGTCTTAGCCAGGGCAATCATTATAAAGAAGAAAAAGGGGGGCGCCTGAGTGGTACCTAACTCTTGGTTTCAGCTCCAGTCATGATCTCAGGGTCGTGAGATCAAGCCTGCGTACGGCTCCACCCTAGGTGCGGAGCCTGCTTAAGATTCTCTCCCTCTCCTTCTACCCCTCCCCTACTTGCCCATGTGCGGGCTCTCTCTTTCTCTCAAAAAAGGCAGCAGGAGGAGGGGGAAGGGGAAGGGGAGGAGGAGGAGGAAAAGAAGGGAAAGAAGAAAAGGAAAGGAAGGAAGAAAAAGAAGGAGTGGGGGTGGAGGTGGGGTGGAGGAAGGGAAGGGAGAAATAGAATGCACAAGGATCAGTAAGGAAGAAATAAAAACTGTCATAACACCTAGATGGCAGTATTATATACCTAGAAGATCTAAACAAATCTACAGATAAAATGTTACAATCTATAAATGAATTTAGAAACAAGGTCAAAAATTTTTTAAATCCATTGCATTTCCGTCTCATTAAAAATTGAAGAAAAAGTCAAATACCATATACCATACCAGCAACGACAGAAACATAAAGGAATAAAGATAACAAAACTGTGCAGAAACTTTAGGCAGAAAATGACAAAAATTTATGGGGGGATATTAAAGAAGACTTAGAAAAATGAAAGGATATCTTAGGTTCACTGAGGTAAAGTTCAGACACAGATCAAACTCATTTCTGATATTAGAAGTCAGAGGAATGGTCCTCTGGGGAAAGGAAAATGGCTGACGGGGGCACAAGGGGGGTTCTGGGGTTTCTTCTGGTAATATGCCTGAATGGCAGTTATAGGAGTATGCTCACTTTGTGAAAATTCATCAAGGTGTACATTTTTTTGTGTTTATGTTCAATAAATTTGTTTACTTTTAAGTGAGTGTAGCTCACACACCAATCTTCAATACGTATAAATAGAGATGTACAAAAAAACCCCAGGGGCGCCTGGGTGGCGTTGGTTAAGCGTCTGCCTCCGGTTCAGGTCATGATCCCAGGGTCCTAGGATGTAGTCCCGCCTCAAGCTTCCTCATCAGCGAGGAGCCCGCTTCCCCCTCTCCCTCTGCCACTTCCCCTTGCTTGTGTTCTCTCTCTGTCAAATACATAAATAAAATCTTAAAAAAAAAAATCTTGTGTTGCCCTTTGCTTATGCAGGCTGCAACTCTAACCTTGCTTGAAACCTCCTACCACTTTCTAGCTCTTCCGTGGAGTCTGCAAAGGGAAACCTCCCAGTATTTACAAAATCATCTGCCAAACATTTCAACTTCTGCAAATACCAGAAAAACAGTTGTATAGTCAAAATCCAAATCCAAGTTAGGGTCAGTCGGGAGATCCTGCTGTCCAAAATAAGACCATGTACGGCAATTTGCTTTCTGAATTTACCATAGATTTTCCCCCTTATTTAAATCCACCTTATTCCCTTGAATAGTTGTATAATAATCTGTTCTATGGCTTTACAGAATTTTTCCTAACACATCACCTTTTAAAAGGCATTTAAGTTTTCAACTTTTTGCATTTGTAAAAAAAGTCTCCCAGTGAATATTCTAGCACATACATCTTTTCCATTTGACTATTCCTTTTTATTAGAATAAATGATTTGAAGTTAAAATAATAAGGCAAAAGGGGCCCAGGCAGATAAGGGTTTAGATACATGTTACAAGCTTGTCTGCAAAAAGGCTGTCAGCATTTACTCCACCCCTTGGCCAACACTCTCTACTGTCAGTCTTTCGAATCCTTGCCAAATCTGATGCATGAAAATAGCAGCTTGTCAGCTTACTTACTTACTTACCATTTCTGTAACTGTAAGCAAGGTTGAACATAGATCTAGTGGTCATTTGTAGTTCTGTTGTGGAATGTCCCATTTTTAGTGAGGTCCACTTCTTATGAATTTTAAGGGCTGTTCACATATGACAAAGATTAACCATATTTTTATCACATATGAAGTAACTACTATTTCTCTTACTTGATACCTTGTGTGTGTCAACTCCTTGCTAGACTGTTCACAGTAACATCAAGTATCTCTGGATGTTAAGAACGTAGGTTACTTGAACTTATTTTTACTTACCTGTATTTTCACCCATGTGGACAAGAAGGCAAGATGGTATAGTGGTTAAGAGCAGGGACTCTGGAGCCCGACAGCTCTGTTACTTCTGAGCCCCATGACTCCAGGAAATGTACCTCTGTGCCTTGATTTACTTATAAAATGCAGGAAATGATAGTACCTACCTTGTAAAATTTTGTGCAAATTCAGTCAATTAAGCTGTGTTAGAACAGTGCCTGGTATATCATAAATTTGCTATAAGCTTTTGTCTTAATGAACACATACCACTTATATAATAACAACTAACTAAAGTTATTTTTGAAACGAGAATATTCGTTATTAGGGCAAGGAACTGAAACGCCCATTAGCCCAGTTCCCTGGAGAGCTGTCCTGGGATTCCGGGACGAGCTACTCACTGCCCAGGCCTCACACTCAGCTTGGTCAGATCAAGCCCCCAAGAGGACATAGCAGCCGTTCCCCCTGCCCCCAGCCGTGCCCCTCCCTGGCCTTGTTTCCAAGCATCAGAACTTTCTGACCCCAACTAGCTTTTCAGGTAAAGAACAAATATTTAGAAGACAAAAAAGGGAAAGTGTCTAATTCATTCTGTAGACATTTCCCGAGTGCCTGTTGTGTGTGATGTACCCGGCCAGGTAACTGTAGCCATTTATGAGGATGGACTGTGTGTTGGTCACTTAAGGGATATTATCTCATGAAAAATTCACACACACACACCCCCCTCAAGGCAGACACCACTGTATCCCCATTTTATAGAGGAGGAAACTAAAGGAAAGTGACTTGGCCCAAATCCCCAAAGGTGGTAAGTAGGCAGGTCAGCCTTGTCCAGAGGTGGCTTGACCCCCACTGCATTCTACTGATTTGGCTGCAGTGTTTCTCCTGTGGGTTCTCTGAGCCCTGAGCTCTGCTGAGTATGAAGCAGCCATTGAAAGGATTATCTTCAAAGGAGAGAGGTGAGTCTGCCCTGCTCTTCCTGGTGAGTGAACACACACACTCGCTCTCTCTCGTTTTCGTTCCTGGCCGCCTCTACAGAGTAACATTATTGGGGAAGACACTGGGGTGTCTTCTTGAAGAAGGCCCAGCCAGGGAGGCATTTGGAGGATCCAGTCCGCTTCCCCTCAGCGTTGGCCAGAGCACCCGCACAGGGCTGCAGGGAAGGAAACGGCTCCTTCACCTATGGGCCTGGCCAGGGGTCCTGACCGGGAACCCGGTCTGCTCCCAGCACCAGTCTTAGCAGTATGGAGCCCAGGAAGGAGGTGAAGGCCCTGGAAATTGTGTTTAGTGGGAAGAGTGCCCTTATTACGATTTCTCATCCACCATGAGGTGTAATGATCCTAGGGGCGAGACAGGGTCTTGTTCAGGCCTCCCCAACCCAAGCTAGCCATGCCCATCCAACAGCTCTGTTTTCAGACTTCTGGGAAGCAAACACTCACAAAAGGGGCTTTGAAATTCCAGGGCCTCACTCGATCCTAGAAGCCAGTTTTCTTTCCCAGACCCTCGGCTCCCCGTGCAAGGTCTGAGGCAGAGGAAGGATGAGACAGGGTGACAGGTACCTGCCAGGGGACCTTTAAGTCCAGGCAGTGGCCTGCCAGCCACGTCCAAAGCTCTGAGGTCATTTCCCCTGATACCAGAGACTTGGCACCTGCTGGAATCCTTGGTGGATTAGAAGGCCAGGAGTGCCCCAGATCTGACGCCTCCCACCCTGGCACCTGGCAAAAGGAAGCCTGGCAGGAGCAGACGGCCCTCTGCTTCTCAGAGCCCAGACCGTGTGGCAGGGGCAGGGGCCGCCCAGGCTGGGGCAGCAGGGAGGGTGCCAAGGTGCCAAGACCCTGCCTGCGCCCTGTGAGGCTGACCTTGGACTCAGGGACACCCAAATGCCAAGGGAAAGGGCAGACCCCTTCTGAAGACCTCAGGAGCTCTGAAATGGAATCCAGCTCACTCTTGCACCCCCTCAGGGTTGATGCCACCAACGGTTGCTACAAGACAGTGGGCATCACCGGTGCTGGCAGGAGGGGATCCTCAGAGCTGTGGGTAATGCAGGGCGCCTGGCAGCTGAGGGGGCTCAGCCGGGGTCAGAGGACACAGCCAGAAGCCAGTGGCTTTGCTGAGAAATCACTTCCTTGGAGCAGAAGGCTGTGCCCAGCAGTCCTCAGAGAGCAGGCCAGGGTGGCGCGGAGGACACCAGGTCTGGGCATGAAGCTGTGTGATCGTGGGGCCTCCCTAGCTGGCAAATCACAGGACCTTTTTGAACTTGAATTTCCTTCTCGAGAAAATGAGGGTAATTGGACAACATCAACTGACCTCCCAGAGGGATTATTAGAATTAAAGGAGATAATGGCTGGAGAGGCTCCGTGAGTTGTAAGGTGGGGTTCAACGCCAGTCGCCGTCGCTATAAAATGGAGAACTGCGCTGATAGCACTCTGTGAAATAAGCCGCACCCATCCTCCACTTGGCCAAACAAATTCACCAAACCATGGCCAGGGAGAGTCCTTATTCCAGTCTCTTATAAATATATAAACATGTATGTTACCAAATAAGCCACAGAAGTTATAAAGCAGTATTTTATTTTATTTTTAAAGATTTTATTTATTTATTTCAGAGAGAGGGAGAGAGAGAGATAGTGACAGAGCATGAGTAGGGAGGAGAAGGAGAAGCAGGCTCCCCACCGAGCAGGGAGCCCGATGCGGGGCTTGATCCCAGGACCCTGGAATCATGACCTGAGCCGAAGGCACATGCTTAACTGAGCCACCCAGGTGCCTTAAAACAGTATTTTAAAATGACGCATTTTATTAAATATAATTCCTATAAATTAGAAATAAATTCTGTGAGGGGCGCCTGGGTGGCTCAATTGGTTAAGCGTCTGCCTTCGGCTCAGGCCATGATCCCAGGGTCCTGGGAGGAAGCCCCCTGCTGTCATCGTCGTGGGGAAATCCCTGCTCAGCAGGGAGTCGGCTTCTCCATCTCCCTCTGACCCTCCCCACCACCCATTCACTCTCTCTCAAATAAATAAATAAAATCTTTTATAAAAAAAGAAAAACAAATTTGGGTGCCTGGGTGGCTCAGACGGTTGAGCGTCTGCCTTCCGCTCGGGTCATGATCCCGGGGTCCTGGGATCGAGTCCCACGTAGGGCTCCCTGCTCCTTGGGAGCCTGCTTCTCCCTCTGCCTCTCTCTTTCTCTCTGTCTTTCATAAATAAATAAATAAAATCTTTAAAAAAAAAGAAAAATAAATTTATTTTAAAAAGCAATAAAATCTGTAAATAAAGGCAGTCTCTCACGTACGGTATAGAGGAAGTTATTCACAATCTATTAATAACTATTTCAGTAAGAGGGGACTGGGGGTGGTTTTTCTCTTCTTCTTTTTGCTTATCTATATTTTCTAGCATTTCTGCAGTGTTTGCTTGCTTGAGTGCTTTTTATTAAGCAAGCAGACAAAGGGGGCTCTGGACTGCTGTCTATAGAGGGGGCTACTTCAACAGTGGAAGATCCATTTTGTTCAAACTTCTCCCATGGGGGACCCAGACTTCCCTGGGCAGCTGTTTCACAGTAAAATCCTGTTTTCAAAGAAATCTCACACAGAAGCCCAATATGCACACAGGATAGGGAGGCCAGGAGGTAGCATGCCCTGGCCATGCTGGGCTGCTAGCAAGTTCGTGGATGATTCTATCTCTCTGTGCCCGGTTTCTTCTGCAAACTGTACATGAGTGGCTCTCAATGAGGTGAGAAAACTTTTGTTGGGGCCAGAGGTAGGTTTTGGTTTGTCACAGTGATTGTTGAATGGTCTCTCCTCTGGCCAAACTTTCGGCTGCCCCTCCAAACAACCTTGTAGAGGACACAGCTGTTAAATGATTCTGCTTAATAATCTATGTTATATGCATTTTATATGTTTACATATAAACACTGAATATTTTTGCAGTTTTAACCTACACTGTGTTTTCTGGGATTGCAACTCCTATGTAAATCAAGGAAAGATGTATTGTTTTGTGCATTACTTCACCAAGAGATTTCAGGAAATCAAAGCCTTTTGGCAACACAGCTCATGGTATTTGACTCACCGACACATCACATCATGAAACAGTACATTTATGATGATTCCCCCACAAGTACAAGCATCTAGTTCATCAATTCGGCTCCTGGAGTTGGGCCAGGACATTTCTATGTTCAAAAGTCTATTATTTGAAGTTATTATAAAGTACTTTTCTTTTGTATATATAATGCACGGAGGTCAGTTATGTATGTGTACAATTCAGATCAGTAAAAAGTGTTTTTACAAAATATTTTTACAATATATTTGTTATAAAAAAGGGGAGGACTTTGGGAACTGTATCAAATTGTGGGGGCAAGCTAAGAGAAGGGGCAGAGGTGTTGGACTGATAACCTGCACCCACAGTAACATCACAGATGGCTTTCCTGGTTGGGGGGAGGAGTTCCAAAGCCCTCCTCTGTGACAGGACAGGCGGTGGGCAGTGGTCGGTGCTGGGGCAGATCCAAGGGCCCCGCCCCAGAGCCTCAGCAGGAGGCTCCCAATCCAAATGAGATTTACCAGTTAAGAAAATCCCCTGTTAAACTGAGCTCACACGCAGGGAGTCTCCTGACGGCTTCCAGTTGGTTGAATTCATCAACCAGAACTGAGGCATGATGAGGGGTGGCAAGGCAGGGGCCTCAGGCAGCATCCAAAGGGCAGCATCCAAGCATCCGAGGGCACTCTTAAGGTTCTGTTAGCTGTGAGCTCACAGGCTGCCAGGCTCCCCACCTGGGCTCACACTCTAGGACAGAAGGTCTCAAATAAGAAATATAAGGCCAACATATAATTATAAACGTAGAAGGTGTTGAGAGTCTTCTTCAAGGCACCATCCTGAAATCTGAACTCATGGCCTTCCTATTACTTTTTGCACTAACATTACCTTGCTTTTCTGAAATAATGGAAATGGTAAAGGAGCTGGGGCATTTTCATAAGCACCCTTTTACAAGGCCAAGGAGTTAGCGCCCCCTTCGATGGCTCCTCCACTTATTTTCTCTCTTCTCCTCCTCTCTCTCTCTCTCATTCTCTGTCTCCTCCTAAAACCTGAAAGTCTTGGGATGGAAGGAAACGATGTGAAAACCAACAAGTTCACTGACATGGTGGAAGAGCCATGGCTGGTGGTCCTCTGTATCTGGCACAGTGAAGTCACACAGAAGGGTGTGGTTACCTTTACCTCAGGAAACTTCACAAAGGAGGTGATATATGAGCTAAGTCTTGAAAACCTCAGGGCCTGATGGCCAGGGGATAGATGGATGGTTGGGGGTGGGGGGTGAGGGATGGGAGCAGAGACATGACAGGAGGACATGCCGGAGAGCCACCTGTTTGAGATGTCGCCATCAGAGTGTCTTGTCCAAGAGGGGCCACGACAGGCCATGAAGCTGGAGCTGTCGCTGGAAACCAGGTAACACCAGGGGCAAGCTAAGACCCACGGATTCCAGTCTCTGAACTGATGTCTTCAGCATCAAATGTTAACTGCCTAGGATTTGAAATTCCAAATAGAACTGAGGCAGGAGGGTGAGTCAGGGTGCAACCTGCCGGTGGGGCAAACACCATTCCAGAGGAACAAGGAATCTCCCTTCAGAAGCTCCCTGTGGGGGATGGAAGCAGGCCTTCCCCAGACCACAGGGGAGTTGGATTCCCCAAAATGACAAGAGACTTGTTGTCATGTAGGACACTTCCCAGACACCTTCAAAGCTACAAGAACAGCAAGTTTTGCTAAGAATCATGGTGCCCACACTCTGTAAGGAGAGAAATGTGCCCTCTACACACGACGTAGCCGGCCATGCTCTCAGTTTGCAAACTCGGGGTGGTTTAGGGGAGTCTCTACTGGAGAAAAACGCGACTTACAATTAATTTTGTTATAACTCAATTTAATTTTGTTCTGAGTTTCTATTTTGCTAGGTAGCATGACAATGTCATGTCAGGCAACTTGGAGTGCTCACCCCTTTCCGTTGGGTTGCCCCTAATTTCTGCGGGATTTACTGAGGACTTGTTACTGCAGGCCCACAATCCTGTCTGTCTGCGGGGCACCCCTTCTCAGTGCTCTAGGTGTGGGGTCCCTCTCAGGGGTGGTGTGGCCCAGCATCATTTCGGGGCTCCCCACTCTTGGAAGCTGTCTGTGGCCCCGGCCTTTTCTTTGTGTTTTGCCGTGTCCCCAGAGCCCTTCCTGGGAGGTGGCACTGGGTGCTCTGGTGGTTAGCTCCACAGTCTGGCTGGGGGAGGGTTTTGCCTCCAGCCTAAGGCTTGCACAGCTCAGGGCCCTCTAGGGGCCGCCAAGGTCTACTGCAGGGCTTCCCCTCTGCTCTCTTCCCTCCCCCATCCATGCGGAGTGGGGGGGAAGGGGTGTGGTCTTACGCCTCCTGAGCCCCCTCCCTCTTCAGTCAGCTCCTTCTTTCTGTTTGTCCAAAGGCACAGGCTTTTGGAACTCCACAGCCAGGAAGAGAATATTTACTCCTCCAGCTCTTCATCACTTCCTCTCCCAAAGGCATCCAGCAAGTCTGGGCTTAGCTGCCTGAATAGGGCACCAGCAGCCACGGGTGGGTCTGGATTCTTCTCTGTTGAGGCCCTGGGATCCTCTTTGGGTTGTTCTGTGCCAGATATTTGCTTCTTCATTTGGTTCCCTCCTTAATTATTAAACCACAACAAAACAAAGAAGCCAACCAAAACTTGAGCTCTCTGCGGCAGTCCTTGGCCAGCTCTGTACTCTCTGCAGGAGGCCTTGCTGCCCCCAAGCTGCTCTGCTAAGGCCATGGGTCATGGGCAACAGGTTGTGGACGAGAGGCCACGGGCATGGGCACGGCCAACCTGTTGGGGCAACTGGGCAACAGGAAACTTGCGGTCCCTCACTCGTCCCTCTGGCTCTCTCAGTCCAGTGCTCAGAGATGTTGTTTTCTTGACCACTCTCTGGTTTCTGTGCCGAGGATAATAGATTACAAATGGGAAAAGGCTGTCTTGCTTGTAGTTAGTGCTAAAAATGAAGTGATATTTCAGGTCCATTTCCTCCAACCACCAACAAACATCTTACCTTCTAATTAGCTGTCAGCTCCAAAGTAACAGTTTTTTGGTCCTCCTGACTTTTCTTTCAGTCCAAATTCCAGAAACAGGAGCTGCCTTTCTTGGAGATGTAAGAGTTTCTGGTTAAGAGATTAGGTTCTGTTTTTGCCACTTACTACCTGATCGCTTTGGAGAGGTGATTTGCATACTCTGAGCCTCGGTTCCCTCATCTGCACACTGGGAATGCAAATAACACCCGCCTCCAAGAACTGCTGTGAGGATCAGAGGAGTGAATAGTGAGAGGTGCTTGGCCCTGTGTCTGTCACACAGTCGGCCCTCAATAAAATTTGGTCCAAATGGTGATGTGACCAAATTATTATTTCCCTGTGCCTCTTAGAACTTACAGGGAAACCGGCATCAGGGATTCAAGATTTTAAACTAAAGAAAGACAATGCGCAGGGAGGAAGTGAGAAAGGGAAATGCTCAAGATGTCAGGCCACATGACATCATTTCAATTATAAACAGCAGAGCTACAATCCCCCCTCATCCTGCAAAACAAGGAGCCCCTTCCTTTATGTCGCTTGAAGGATAAATAGAGCCCCACCCCCTCCCCCAACATAGCTCAGGGAAGTAACTGGAGAACCAAGTCCCCCAACAGAGACGGAACCAGGAGTGCGCTGGCGGATGGCCCAGTTCTCCCCATCTGTGGTCACAATCGCCCTCCAGCCTGCCTTGGCAGCTGGGGGGGCGGGGGGGCGCTGGGAGTCCCCACCACAGGCTTGTGAGTGAAGTCCCTCATCCCTCCTTGGCAGGCTCCTGGATCATCCCGCAGTGTGGACTGCCAGGATGGGCTCCTTGGACGAGGGAGAAGCAGAGAAACATCTCTGTCCGTGGATATCAGAAGCATCCCTTGGCATTCCAGGGCTGGATGCATCCTCCGGAATCCAGTGCCTCCAGCTCTCTCTGCCTTCTTCAGACAGCACAGCTCCTTAGCCACTCATGACTCCTCACCACCACCATCATCATCACTCATGTTGCTCTTGAGCATTTATTACACATGTGGCACTTTTCTAAACATTAGTCATGCCTCATACCAGGGCACCTCAGACTTCGTCAGAAACCCCAACCTGCAGGCCTGACGGGAAGACTCCATTGCTCTGTGAAGCTGGCAGAGGGGGTCAGACCACAAAAAGCTGTTGAGCACTTACTGTGTATATCAGACCCTGTTCTGAAAAAGACACACTGTCGCATTGCGGTCTTTAGACAACTAATTACAAATGGATGAAGGTGAGCAAAGGGGAAGCACATGGTGCCACTGGGAGGAGTCAACCTCCTCCAAGGTCCCCAGGGCCAGAGCCCGGGCTGGGTGCTGAGCAACTGACTGGTCAATTGCTCCATCTTCTTGGCCCCTGTTTCACACTGTCATGTGAGCCTCCCCTCCCTCTGGTGGATGGATGGTTGAGTGAGTTTGTGGTGACAGGGTTGGGAAGGGATTCTGGGATGTGTCCAGGCTGTGAGCTCCTCAAGGGCAGGGAAATATCTCATATCTGCATCTTACTGCCCAGTAGAGGACATTCAGGAATAAATGTAGCGCAGTAACGGAAATCATTAACAAAATGAAAAGGCACTACTGAATGAAAGAAAATATTTTTAGATCATATATCCAATAAGGGCTTAATATCCAAAATATATAACTCAATGGCAAAAAACAATCAATTAAAAAATGGGCAGATTTAAATAGACATTTTTTTTCCAAAGAAGGCATCCAGATGGCCAACAGGTACATGAAAAGATCCTCAATGTCACTAATGATCAGGGAAATGCAAATCAAAACCACAATGAGATATCACCTTGCATCTGTTAGAATGGCTATTATCAAAAAAGACAAGAAATAAGTGTTGGTGAGGTTAGAGAGAAGAGGAAACCCTTGTGCATTGTTGGTGGGAATGTAAATTGCTGCAGCCACTCTAGAGGTTCCTCAAAAAATTAAGTATAGAAAAACCATACAATCCAGCAATTCCATTTCTCAGTATTTATCCAAAGAAAACAAAAACACTACCTCAAAAAGATATCTGCACCCATGTATACTGCAGCATTATTTACAATAGCCAAGACATGGAAACAACCTAAATGCTAAGTGTCTACTGATAGATGTATAAAGAAAATTATATACATACATATATAAGTTTTCAGAGAAAATTTACCATTTGTGACATGAATGGACCTTGACAGCATTACACTAAGTAAGTTAGAGAAGGAGAAATACTGTATGATCTCATTTATATGTGAAATCCAAAAGCAAAAGCTCAAGCTCATACACATAGTTACAAAGAACTGATTAGTAGTTGCAGATGCGGCGCATGGGGGTGTGGGCAAAATGAGAAAAGGGGGTCAAAAGGTACAAACTTCCAGTTAGAAAATAAATAAGTCATGGGAATATAAAGTATAGCTGGTAACTGTAGTTAATAACATTGTACTGCATATTGGAAAGTTGCTAAGAGAGTAGACCTTAAAAATTCTCATTATAAGAAAAAATAACCTTGTAACTTCACATGGTGACCGATGTTAGCTAGACTTAGATGTTAGCTAGACTTATCGTGATGATCATTTCACAATGTATACACATATCAAATCATTATGTTGCACACTCAAAATTCTTATAATGATCTATGTCAATTACACCTCAAAGAAAAAAAGACCATGAAATGATGAAAAGAAAAGGAGTAAGTGTGGAGTGAATTAACAGAGGAAGGAAAGATGGAGGAGAAGCCTTCAAAGCCTTCATCATTGCCTCCCATAAAGCAACATTTTAGGGCACTTGAGCTATTAGCTATTCTTCCCTGTCCAGTTCCTGCTTCAGTGGTTGGCTCATGGTAAGCACTCAATAATATTTGTAGAACGACTACAAATATGGTCAATTGCTCCATCCTGGTATGGATACACACCTGGGCAGGTATAATCCTGGTATCTGTCATACTTACAGTATCATGTATAGCATGTGCTCTGTAAATATTTGACAGATAAATTAATGAATGAAATTACTAACAATATGCATACCACCTAGAAAATGACCAAGGTAATTTTTCTCCTTATCTTCCACTAATGTTTACTGGTAACAGATTTTCTATAACTACACAACCACTTACTCACTTTTCTGGAATTTCTTAGCAAGTTAAAAACAAAACAAAACAAAAACAAAAACTGAACCCATGGAGAGAAAAAGGGGGCTGAGTCTAAATCTAAAAAATCCTCCATATGCTCAGTCTGCCAGTTCCCTCCTGCTGAAGCTGGGGCTGCCACAGGATGACAACGGGGACCAGGGTGGAGGGGGAGGTTCACTGGGCCAGACAGGCCACTCAGGAAAGCACAGCTAACTCAGCCATATTCTCTCTGGGGGTTCACTTTTTCTATTTCCAACATCATTTTTGATTCCCATATGATTTTTACAAGATGCAAGGTAAATATTAGTACAAGTACTTCTTTGCAAAAGTAGCCATTTAATTTGATGAAAAATGGTTCATGGTGATGGATGATGTTTGGACAAGCTGACTTCATACAAAGTCAACATTTATGAGACTTAGAGCAGGTTTCTCTGCTAAATAAAGCCGTCCTCCCTCTGCTCAGCTTGAGCCTCCATCAAAGAGAGTCAGAGACAGAAAGGAGAGACAGAGAAGGGCCCATCCATAAGCAACTTGGAGTTGAAAAATGAAGGCTAAGAGCAGACACTCCTGCCTGAGTAACCCTGGGGGGCTTTTCCATCATCCATCCAGCTTTCCACGGTGGTCACTCAAGAGTTCATGTTCATTATCAATCCCTCCTCTTGCTTTCCTCCTCATGTCAAGGCTGAGCAGGGGGAGATCTTTCTTTGCCCCTGCCCCACCCCAGGAAACTCTTCCTTCCTCCTCCTTCCTCTCTTGCTAAGGATATTTGCTTTAAAGAAAAAACACCTCAAAAAGATCAGGAAATGTGTGGATATGCAGAGGCAGGGGCCCTTGCTTTCTAGCTTTCCACTCCACCTGTTCAGGGGAAGGAGAGAGAGGGGTCCAATGCTGCCGCTCACCACTCTCCCCCAGCTGTTTGCATCTGGTACAAGCATCAAGCCTGAGGCCATGGGTCAGGGAGCATCCTTTGGCTACTGAAGGAGTGAGGTCTGAGTGGCTTCTACCCACCTCGTCTACTCTGCCCCCACCCAACAGAACCTCCCCAGCTTGTCCCTCCCTACCAGGGAGTAACTCAGTGAAGACCTGGCTACTCTCCAAACTGGCTTCCTACCCCACCTTCCGCTCCCCTCCACCATTGCCAAAGTGTCTCCTGTGCCCACATGCAGTCTGTACTGTTTCTAACAAATCAGCTTGATTAAGGTATCCTTTACATTAGAATTCACCCTTTTGAAGCATATAACCTTGTTTTTCAATCTAATTTTATTTGTATTCTTTTCTTCTCTATTTAGCTTCCTCCTGATTCATACAATGTATTGTCAAAAATAGCAACTCTTGGGCGCCTGGGTGGCTCAGTCATTAAGTGTCTGCCTTTGGCTCAGGTCATGATCCCAGGGTCCTGGGATCGAGTCCCACATCGGGCTCCCTCCTCGGGGGATGCCTGCTTCTCCCTCTCCAACTCCCGCTGCTTGTGTTCCTGCTCTTGCTATCTCTGTCTCTGTCAAATAAATAAATAAAAAAATCTTTAAAAACAAATAGCATCTCTTGCCGTATTATGCTTTTGAGTTTCTCTTAAGTTTCCTTGTATTTTTCATTGAAGTTCAGCTGACACACGTTACATTAGTTTCAGGTGTGCAGCATAGCGATCGGATAAGTCTGTGCGTTATGCTGCGCTCCCCACAGGTGTAGCTGCTATCTATCACCATACAACACTCTTCCAACACCACTGACTGCATTCTCTGTGTATACCTTTCATTCCCATGCTTTATTCATTCCGTAAGTGGAGATCAGTTTTGATAAATACACGCAGTGTGTAACCACTACAATCATGTTGTATAGAATGTTTCATCACCCGCAAGTCCCCTCCTGTCCCTTGGGATCCTGCCATCCTCTCACTCTTGAGCCCTGGAGACCACTGACCTTTCAGTGCCTGCCATTCTGCCTTTTCGAAGTTTCTTACAAGGGGAATCATGCAGTGCCTAGATTTTTGTGACAGTATCTTAACATAATGCTTTTGAGGTTCATTCATATTGTTTTATGTATCAACAGTTCTTTTTTTTTATTGACGAATATGGATTTACTTTAATTTGCTTATCCGCCTCACCAGTTGAGGACATTTTGGTGGCTTCTAGTCTAGGGCTATGAATGAAGCACTATGAACATTTAGATACAATCTGTACTTTTTTATTTAGCATTTTTCTTTAAATTAAATTTGTTAAGTGAAAATTACTTTAAAATGAAACTTGCTGGGAGGAAGAGCAAGATGGCAGAGGAGTAAGAGACCTAGATGTCGTCTGGTCTCAGGAATTCAGCTGGATAGGGATCAAACCATTCTGAACACCTACGAACTCAACAGGAGATCGAAGAAAAGAATAGCAACAACTCTCTGAACAGAAAAGCGACCACTTACTGGAAGGTAGGACGTGCGGAGAAGTGAATCCGAGGCGATATTCGGGAGGATAGACGGCGGGGGAAGGGGGCCTCCGTCGGCCACTTCTGGCAAGTGCTAGAGCCGCGGAGCACAAAATCGGAAATTTTAGAAGTCGGCTCCGCTGAGGGACATCACTCCAGTGGCTAAGGGGGGGTGGAACCCTCACAGGACAGTGTGGTCTCAGGACCCTCGGGGGTCACAGAAAGACCAGGTGTAGTGATCGGACAAGTCTGTGCGTTATGCTGCGCTCCCCACAGGTGTAGGTACCCCCCAGGTATCGGAGTGGGGAAGCCGGCTGCAGAGACGGAGCCGAGGCGCAGGCTCTCAGCTCGGGGTTGCCATAAACTGTGATTGGCGACACAG
The DNA here is from genome assembly GCF_003265705.2 of Callorhinus ursinus. NCBI lineage: Eukaryota > Metazoa > Chordata > Mammalia > Carnivora > Otariidae > Callorhinus > Callorhinus ursinus. The sequence goes on from NW_027397118.1 coordinate 7,158,423, forward strand.
TTGGGCCACTGCTCCTCCAGCAGGGACCCAACAAGCGGCAGATCCGGGGAGACTCCCCTTCCTCCCCCAGGAGGAGCGGCGTGGGAGCCCACTGCAGTGATCTGCTGGGTTTGGAGACTCCACACTGAGTCGAGTGCCAGAGATAGAAACGGTTGGTCACAGGCCGGGTGAGCACGGAGCGTGGCCGAAGACCGGGGAGATGGGAGTGACTGCTTTTCTCTGGGGGCGCACTGAGGAGCAGGTCCCCGACTTCTCGGCTCTTCTGGGGCGGAGATTGGGAGGCCGCCATTTTCACTCTCGTCCTCCAAAGCTGTACAGAAAGCTTGCAGGGAACAAAAGCTCCCAAGAGCAAACCCGAGCAGCTTGCTTAGCCCAGACCAGCAAGGGCGGGGCAATTCCGCCTCTGGCAAAGACATTTGGGAACCCCTGCGACAGGCCCCTCCCCCAGAAGATCAGCAAGAACAGCTGGCCAAGACCAAGTTTACCGATCAATGAGAATGGCAGAACTCCAGCGCTAGGGGAACACTGCACATAGAATTCATGGCTTTTTTTCCCCATAATCCTTTAGTCTTTCAAAGTTAATTTTTTAAATTTTCTTTATTATTTTCTTTTTCTATTTTTTTTAGTTGAATTTTTCTTCTTTTCTTTTTCCACCATCTTATCAATTCTTTTTTAAAAATCTTTTTTAATTTACATTTTACAGTCATATTCTATCCCTTCATTGTCTTTAACCTTATTTTTTGTATATATTTAAGTTTTTATTTCTTTAAAATTTTGGGATACAATTTCTTCTAACAGACCAAAATATACCCTAAATTTAGTGTATGACGTGGTCTTAGTCTCCTGCCTGATCACATTCTCTCTTTTTTTTTATTCTTTTTTCAACCAACTTCTTATCTTATCAATTCCTTTTTTAAAATCTTTTTTAATTTTCATCTTTACAGTCATATTCCATCCCTTCATTATATTTACCCTTATTTTTGTATGTATGTGTTTTTCTTTCTTTAAAATTTTGGAAGGCAATTTCTTCTAACAGACCAAATATACCCAAAATCTAGTGTGTGGCTCTGTTCTGTTCACCACTCTGATCACATTCCTTTTCTATTTTTTCCTTTCATTTCCCCCCAGTTTAGGGTCTCTTCTGACTTGTTTAGTATATATTTTTCTGGGGTCGTTATTACGCTTTTAGCATTTTATTCTCTCATTCATCTATTCTCCTCTGGACAAAATGACAAGATGGAAAAACTCACCTCAAAAAAAAGAACAAGAGGCAGTACTGACTGCTAGGGACCTAATCAATACAGACATTAGTAAGATGTTGGAACTAGAGTTCAGAATGATGATTTTAAAGATACTAGCTGGGCTTGAAAAAAGCATAGAAGATACTAGAGAATCCCTTTCTGGAGAAATAAAAGAACTAGAATCTAACCAAGTCGAAATTAAAAAGGATATTAATGAAGTACAATAAAAAATGGAGGCTCTAACTGCTAGGATAAATGAGGCAGAAGAGAGAATTAGCGATATAGAAGACCAAATGATGGAAAATAAAGAAGCTGAGAAAAAGAGAGATAAACAATTACTGGATCATAAGGGGAGAATTTGAGAGATAAGGGATACTATAAAGTGAAACAACATTAGAATAATTGGGACCCCAGAAGAAGAAGAAAGAGAGAGAGGGGCAGAAGGTATATTGGGGCAAATTATAGCAGAGAACTTCCCTAATTTGGGGAAGGAAACAGGCATCAAAATTCAGGAGGCACAGAGAACCTCCTTCAAAATCAGTAAAAATAGGTCAACACCCCAACATCTAATAGTAAAACTCACAAGTCTCAGAGCCAAAGAGAAAATGCTGAAAGCAGCTTGGGACAAGAGATCTGTAACATACAATGGTAGAAATATTAGATTGGTAGCAGACCTATCCACAGAGACCTGGAAGGTCAGAAAGGACTGGCATGATATATTCAGAGCACCAAATGAGAAAAATATGCAACCAAGAATATTATATCCAGCTAGGCTGTCATTGAAAATAGGAGAGATAAAAAGCTTCCAGGACAAACAAAAACTAAAAGAATTTGCGAACACCAAATCAGGCCTACAAAAAATACTGAAAGGGGTCTTCTAAGCAAAGAGAGAGCCTAAAAGTAACATAGACCAGACAGGAATACAGACAATATACAGTAACAGTCACCTTATAGGCAATACAATGGCACTAAATTCGTATCAGTAGTTACCCTGAATGTAAATGTGCTAAATGCCCCAATCAAAAAACACAGGCTATCAGACTGGTTAAAAAAACAAGACCCATCGATACGCTATCTACAAGAGACTCATTTTAGACCCAAAGACACCTCCAGATTGAAAGTGAGGGGGTGGAAAACCATTTACCATGCTAATGGACACCAAAAGAAAGCTGGGGTGGCAATCCTTATATCAGACAAACTAGATTTTAAAACAAAGACTATAATAAGAGATGAGAAAGGACACTACATCATACTTAAAGGGTCTATCCAACAAGACGTTCTAACAATTTTAAATATCTATGCCCCTAACGTGGGAGCAGCCAATTATATAAGCCAATTAATAACAAAATCAAAGAAATACATCAATAATAATACAATAATAGTAGGGGACTTTAACACCCCCCTCACTGAAATGGACAGATCATCTAAGCAAAAGATCAACAAGGAGATAAAGGCTTTAAATGATACCCTGGACCAGATGGACTTCACAGATATATTCAGAACACTCCATCCCAAAGCAACAGAATACACATTCTTCTCTAGTGCCCATGGAACATTTTCCAGAATAGATCACATCCTGGGTCACAAATCGTCTCAACCAGTACCAAAAGACTGGGATCATTCCCTGCATATTTTCGGACCACAGTGCTTTGAAACTAGAACTCAGTCACAAGAGGAAAGTCAGAAAGAACTCAAATACCTGGAGGCTAAAGAGCATCCTACTAAAGAATGAATGGGTCAACCAGGACATTAAAGAAGAATTAAAAAATTTTGTGGAAACAAATGAAAATGAAAACACAACTGTTCAAAATTGGGATACAGCAAATCAGTCCTAAGAGAAAAGTATATAGCAATACAAGCCTTTCTCAAGAAACAAGAAAGGTCTCAGATACACAACCTAACCCTACACCTAAAGGAGCTGGAGAAAAAACAGCAAATAAAGCCAGAACCCAGCAGGAGAAGAGAAATAATAAAGATCAGAGCAGAAATCAATGAAATAGAAACCAAAAGAACAGAAGAACAGATCAACAAAAGTAGGAGCTGGTTCTTTGAAAGAATTACCAAGATTGATAAACCCCTGGCCAGACTTATCAAAAAGAAAAGAGAAATGACCCAAATAAATAAAATCATGAATGAAAGAGGAGAGATCACAACCCAACACCAAAGAAATACAAACAATTATAAGAACATATTATGAGCAACTATATGCCAGCAAATTAGACAATCTGGAAAAAAAACGGATGCATTCCTAGAGGCTATAAACTACCAAAACTGAACCAGGAAGAAATAGAAAACATGAACAGACCCATAACCACTAAGGAAATTGAAGCAGTAATAAAAAATCTCCCAACAAACAAGAGCCCAGGGCCAAATGGCTTCCCAGGGGAATTCTACCAAACATTTCAAGAAGAATTAATACCTATTCTTCTGAAACTGTTCCAAAAAATGGAAATGGAAAAAAAACTTCCAAACTCATTTTATGAGGCCAGTATTACCTTGATCCCCAAACCAGACAAAGACCCCATCAAAAAGGAGAACTACAGACCAATATCCCTGATGAACATGGATGCAAAAATTCTCACCATAATACTAGCCAATAGGATCCAACAGTATATTAAAAGGATTATTCACCACGACCAAAGAAATAAAAGTCCTCCCAATTGGCAAAGAAGAACTGAAACTCTCACTTTTTGTCGATGATATGATACTTTATGTGGAAAACCCAAAAGACTCCACCCCAAAACTGCTAGAACTCATACAGGAATTCAGTAAACAGGCAGGATATAAAATCAATGCACAGAAATCAGTGGCATTTCTATACACCAACAACAAGACAGAAAAGAGAAATTAGGGAGTTGATCCCATTTACAATTGCACCCAAAACCATAAGATACCTAGGAATAGATCTAACCAAAGAGGCAAAGAACCTGTACTCAGAAAACTATAGAATACTCATGAAAGAAATCGAGGAAGACACAAAAAAATGGAAAAATGTTCCATGCTCATGGAATGGAAGAACAAACATTGTGAAGATGTCAATGCTACCTAGGGCAATCTACACATTCAGTGCAATCCCTATCAAAATACCATCCACTTTTTTCAAAGAAATGGAACAATAATCCTAAAATTTGTATTGAACCAGTAAAGACCCCGAATAGCCAGAGGAATGTTGAAAAAGAAAACCAAAGCTGGTGGCATCATAATTCCAGACTTCAAACTCTATTACAAAGCTGTCATCATCAAGACAGTATGGTACTGGCACAAAAACAGACACACAGATCAATGGAACAGATTACAGAGCCCAGAAATGGACCCTCAACTCTATGGGTCAACTAAACTTCAACAAAGCAGGAAAGAATGTCCGATGGAAAAAAGACAGTCTCTTCAACAAATGGTGTTGGCAAAATTGGACAGCCACATGCAGAAGAATGAAACTGGACCATTTCCTTACACCACACACAAAAAGAGACTCAAAATGGATGAAGGACTTAAATGTGAGGCATGAATCCATCAAAATCCTTGAGGTGAACACAGGCAGCAACCTCTTCGACCTCAGCCGCAGCAACTTCTTCCTAGAAACATCACCAAAGGCAAGGGAAGCAAGGGCAAAAATGAACTCCTGGGACTTCATCAAGATAAAAAGCTTTTGCACAGTAAAGGAAACAGTCCACAAAACCAAAAGACAACTGACAGAATGGGAGAAGATATTTGCAAATGACATATCAGATAAAGGGCTAGTATCCAAAATCCATAAAGAACTTATGAAACTCAACACCCAAAGAACAAATGGTCCAATCAAGAAATGGGCAGAAGACATGAACAGACATTTCTGCAATGAAGACATCCAAATGGCCAACAGACACATGAAAAAGTGTTCAACATTCCTTGACACCAGGGAAATCCAAATCAAAACCTCAGTGAGATGCCACCTCACACCCGTCAGAATGGCTAAAATGAACAAGTCAGGAAACGACAGATGTTGGCGGGGATGCGGAGAAAGGGGAACCCTCCTACACTGTTGGTGGGAATGCAAGCTGGTGCAGCCACTCTGGAAAACAGTATGGAGGTTCCTCAAAAAGTTGAAATTAGAGCTACCCTACGACCGAGCAATTGCACTACTGGGTACTTACCCCAAAGATACAAATGTAGTGATCCGAAGGGTCACCTGCACCCAATGTTTATAGCAGCAATGTCCACAGTAGCCAAACTATGGAAAGAGCCTAGATGTCCATCAACAGATGAATGGATAAAGAAGAAGTGGTATATATATATACAATGGAATATTATGCAGCCATCAAAAAATGAAATCTTGCCATTCGCAATGACGTGGATGGAACTAGAGGGTATTATGCTAAGCAAAATAAGTCAGAGAAAGACAAGTATCATATGATCTCACTGATATGAGGAACTTGAGACACAAGACAGAGGATCATAGGGGAAGGGAGGGAAAAAATGAAACAAGACAAAACCAGAGAGGGAGACAAACTACGAGACTCTTTTATTTTTTATTTTTTATTGTTATGTTAATCACCATATATTACATAATTTGTTTTGGTGTACTGTTCCATGATTCATTGTTGGTTCATAACACCCAGTGCTCCAAGCAGAATGTGCCCTCCTCAATACCCATCACCAGGCTAACCCATCCCCCCACCCTCCTCCCCTCCAGAAACCTCAGTTTGTTTTTCAGAGTCCATCATCTCTCCTGGTTCGTCTCCCCCTCTGACTTACTCCCCTTCATTCTTCCTCTCCTGCTATCTTCTTCTTTTCCTTTTTTCTTAAAATATGTTGCGTTATTTGTTTCAGAAGTACAGATCTGTGATTCAACAGTCTTACACAATTCACAGCGCTCACCGTAGCACATATCTTCCCCAATGTCCATCACCCAGCCACCCCATCCCTCCCACCCCCGACCACTCCAGCAACCCTCAGTTTGTTCCTGAGATTAAGAATTCCTCATATCAGTGAGGTCATATGATACATGTCTTTCTCTGATTGACTTATTTCACTCAGCATAACAGCCTCCAGTTCCATCCACGTCATTGCAAATGGCAAGATCTCATTCCTTTTGATGGCTGCATAATATGCCATTGTGTATATATACCACCTCTTCTTTATCCATTCATCCGTCGATGGACATCTTGGCTCTTTCCACAGTTTGGCTATTGTGGACATTGTTGCTATAAACATTGGGGTACACGTACCCCTTCGGGTCCCTACATTTGTATCTTTGGGGTAAATACCCAGTAGTGCAATTGCTGGATCGTATGGTAGCTCTCTTTTCAACTGTTTGAGGAACCTCCGTACTGTTTTCCAGAGGGGTTGCACCAGCTTGCATTCCCACCAACAGTGTAGGAGGGTTCCCCTTTCTCCACATCCCCGCCAACATCTGTCGTTCCTTGACTTGTTAATTTTAGCCATTCTGACGGGTGTGAGGTGGTATCTCATTGAGGTTTTGATTTGGATTTCCCTGATGCCGAGCGATGTTGAGCACTTTTTCATGTGCCTGTTGGCCATTTGGATGTCTTCTTTGGAAAAATGTCTGTTCATGTCTTCTGCCCATTTCTTGATTGGATTATTTGTTCTTTGGGTGTTGAGTTTGATAAGTTCTTTATAGATTTTGGATACTAGCCCTTTATCTGATATGTCATTTGCAAATATTTTCTCCCATTCTGTTGGTTGTCTTTTGGTTTTGTGGACTGTTTCTTTGGCTGTGCAAAAGCTTTTTATCTTGATGAAATCCCAATAGTTCATTTTTGCCCTGGCTTCCTGCAAACTACGAGACTCTTAATCTCAGGAAATAAACTCAGGGTTGCTGGAGTGGAGGGGGTTGGGAGGGATGGGGTGGCTGGGTGATGGACATTGGGGAGGGTGTGTGCTATGGTGAGCACTGTGCATTGTGTAAGACTGATGAATCACAGACCTGTACCCCTGAAACAAATAATATATGTTAATAAAAAATATTTAAAAATTACTAAGCAGAAAAGAAAAAAAATGAAACTTGCTATCACTACCATAAATGGAAAGCCTTTATAGTCTACCATAAACCAGCCAGGTAAAAATACTAAAAAGGATAACAAAAAGTCACTAAATTCTAACCAGATCCTGTTGCCTGCTGTGTTAGATTCCATACAATTAGTCAGCAATGAGGACTTTTTTCACAAGTGATTTACTGAGGGAGGGCTCTTGGCGAAAGGGGAGGAAAACAGAGGCTAAGCAAAGGTGCAGGCTCAGCTTCAGGCCAGCCTCAGCCTGCTCCCATGGGGAGCTCTAGTACATGAATGCTACCACAGACTTGAACTATCTTGACATATGAACGCTTTTGTCTTCTACATTAGTCAGTCATTGCCTGCAGACTGTCCCGGGGGTGATGGTGGAATCTCCTACCTACTTCAGGTGAGGCAGCGCCTAGGAGAAGGCTGCAGCTGTGACCTGTTAGCGGCCCACCCTCAGGGCAGCTGAGAAGTGAGTGTGTCCACTGGGTAGGGTGAACTGGCTAACAGCATCAGTTACACCAGCCAAAGGCTTAGACCTGAAGTCACTATCTCTTGAGGTTTAAAAAAATGGGGCACCTGGGTGGCTCAGTCGTTAAGCGTCTGCTTTTGGCTCAGGTCATGATCCCAGGGTCCTGGGATCAAGCCCCGCATTGGGCTCCCTGCTCGGCGGGAAACCTGCTTCTCCCTCTTCCACTCCCCCTGCTTGTGTTCCCGCTCTCGCTGTCTCTCTCTCTCTCTCTGTCAAATAAATAAATAAAATCTTTAAAAAAATTTAAAAAAATAAAGAGATTGGCACATGTTAGAGAGAGGTTAAAGACCTTTTAACACCACATAGACACCTTCTCCATAAAGTCATCAGATGACTGGAAAGAGAACTGAACAGAGACAAGCTTCCTCACTCCCTAATAGACTGTTCCTTGATGCCCTGCCTGGTCTGCCTGCCACCCTCCTCAGCTCCTGTACCTGGCATGGTGTCACACTATGGGACACTTTCCTGGACGGCTTCAAATGGGGGTCTAGCCCCCCGACTGCCTGCTTAGCTCCCTTGCTCCTATTCAGTGCCTTCCTGTTTCCTAGCTTGTTCGTCTAGCAGCCTTGGCTTGTTGGAGAGGCGGCTTATTATTTGCTCCCTACCCTTCTATGCTCCGTATTACAGGAAGCTGTGTCTCCCAGGCTCCCTTGCTGACTGGCTTCTAGATAGCTTTGCCCGATGGGAGAAGCTGGTGATGGGGAAGACTGGAGGTCGGGGGAGGGGAGCATAGGGGTGTTTTTCCCCACCTCTTCTGCCTTGGGGGCACCTTCCGCAGTGGCTGTCTCCTCTGGTTCCACCTGTCAGAGGACAGCCCTTCTGTGGCTCCAACTACTGAGGGCAGCATCTGTCTCCATGTGGCCAGCTCCCACAGGCCGCCCTTGCTCTGGTCTCCTTCTGCCCACCAGCACCAGCTTTTGCTCCTCAGCCCGGGGACAAGAGGCTTCCTGCTGTTGCTAATGCCTTCCTTTCGCTTCTCATTGCTTCCATTTTCTGGGTAACCAATTCCTGGTATTAAATTCCCTCTGTTGAAAGATCTAGAGCCATTTCTGGACCCTGACTGGTCCAGGGAAAAAGCAAGACAGCAGTGAGCTAACCAAGTGTTGACAAAGTCACCGATGAGAAGTTCTGTACAAATCTGTCGTCAAGGTCATTTGGCTGTGAAAGTCACCCAAGGTTAGGGCCCCCGTTTCACCCACTTGAAAACCCAGATGGAATATAAAAGGAGAAGGAGGGAGAGGCACAATCAACTGCTCACAAGCCTTCAGAAATCCACTGTGTGTAAACAGTCCCAGCCTTGACCTTCCTCTGCCCCTTCTTCCTCTTAGCCTCCTGCTAACCCTTCCTGGCAGGCCTTGTTATCCTTTCTGCTGGCTTTTCAAACACATTCTCATCTGCCCAGTGGGGCCTCTCGGTAACAACCAGGATGTAAAGAAACAGAGATCACACAGTGGGACTTAATTTAGAGCCACTTAAACAGACCTAATTCCCTCTGCTATTTCCAAATGGTGCCACTGAGGATCGGAAGCTTGTGCACGGCTCCTACTTACAGTCGTGGGGGGAATTACCCTCCAGGTGGAAGAGTCGGGGAGGGAGGTGATCGGTCCTGGGGGGGTGAGGCCCAGGCCGGACCCCAGTGCGTTGCCAAGGCTCTGTTGCCATTTTCCCCTTGGGTTAGTCAGAGGGCCAGAAAAGAGCACCGGGGAGGCGAGCCACAGAGCCTGCAAATGCCCCTTTGCCGTGGGCATCCGGGACTTCACCATCTCCTTTACTGAAAGGGATCCCTCCGAGCCTGGCACACACAAGGGCTTCCAGAAAGCAGGACCTGCTCCACACCCTCAGAATCTTCCCATTTGTGATGTATCTTTAAAAAGAAAAAAATAACACTGTGTAGGTTTGTCACCGTCTATGGCTTTTACCCACAAGCTGGGCAAAGACAGCAGATGACCTTGGATTGGGGAGTCTGCCAGCAGCCCACCCTCCCTGGGTGTTGGTTTTCTGGAAGGCATGGCTGGTCAGACGCATGATGCCAGTGAGGGGCCAGCTGCAGTATTGCTCCAAGCAGGACTTACCAAACAGAGAAATGGGGCGGACAGGTCCGGGAGCAGGTTTTGGCAACATGGAAAAGCGAGCCCCTAAAGCCGGGTTTATTCCTTCTTTCTATCTCTGAAAGCGTGTGTGTCAGCACGCCATGCTAGGCCCATCTCACACCATAGCTCATCTGAGCTTCGCGGCAGCCCCAGGAGTCAGGTGACCCTCACCCACAAGGCATGGCAAGGCTTGGAGATGTGAAGTAGCATGGCAAGGTCACACAGCTGCCTGGGGCTTCGTGTTGCAAAAGCAGGGTTCCAACTCCTCAACCCCGAGGCAAAGTAAACATCTGGTGAGGCAAGGTCAGCTGCTAGACAGGCGGAGGGGATGGGCCCCAGCCTGGGGATGACGGACATGTGCCGAGGCGACATTTAGGCCAGAAGAGTCAGATGAGAAGCCGGGAAAGGAGGGAAGCAATGGGGGGTGAGCTCTGCACAACAGAGGGTTGGTGCTTTTGGGAGCAACAGCGGTGCTCCCCTTTCATCCGGACCTCTGACCTGGAGGCACTCTCAGGACCTTCGAGACTGTTCTGGGAAACCGTATTTCTTGTTCACCAGGAATGTGATGAAGCACCTACTATCCCCGGAGGCTTACTGATTGCTGTGGATCAACAAGATAGGACCTCTGCCCTCAAGCCCACTGGGTAAAGAGAAGAGGGATGTGTATCCAGATCGAAATGACCAAGACACACTTAGTGAGCCAACTCTGTGAGACACAGAAAGGAGGGGAATTAGGGAGGACTTCTCAGAGGAAGCGCTCTTTGAGGTGTACCCAGAAGGTGGGCTGGGCTTGCAGTTGTTGGATTGAGAGGAAAAGTGAGCTCTGGCTGGGGAAGTAGGCTGAATGCAAAGGTACACTGGATAGAAGAGCAGGGCATGGCCAGGACCGTGAGGCGCCGGATGTGGCTGGCATGTGAGCGGTCAGGGCTGGTGCAGGGAAGATGAGCCTGGAAAAGGGCATGTGGGCTAGGTTAGGCACGGTCTCACCTGCTCCTACCAGATGGCTATCCCCCAACCCTCAGAACACTGCTCTAGGGCTGCGCTCAGCCCCTCCAGGGTTCACTTGTGGAAACCAGGGATTGTAGCAATTCTTACGAATTCAAACTTCCTTCCTCCTCCACCGTTAGCAAGAGGTCTTCCTTGGAGGGCCACTCTGTCCCCTTGAGGACAACCTACACTACCCACAAGGTCCTGGGGCTAAGCATAAAATTGCCATGTCCCCAAGGGAAAAACTGCTCCTAGAAGCACGGTGAAGGAAACAGGGCACTGGATAGGGAGATAGGAGATCTGGGTTCCAGTCTGAACTCTGTCACCAACTGTGTGACCTTGAACTCTACCCCAAACTCTGTCACCAACTGTGTGACCTTGGGCCCTAGTCTGAACTCTGTCACCAACCGTGTGAACTTGGGCAAGTCACTTCCTCCCTCTGGGTCTTGGTTTCCTCATCTCTAAGGTGAGGAACTGGACTAAAAATCTAGCAACTCCTGGAGTCCGTGAGTTGTGACATGGGGCCCAGGGACATAGAAGGAGAGTGTGAAAGGGGCATGCATTCATTTTGTGGCATTGTAGAAAATTCCTGGACATAAGAGACTGCATTTGAAACTCTGTTTTCTTTCCCAACTAATGAACTCTCAAACTGGGCCAGAAGCAGCCATTTACAAGGCAGGTGCTCATAAAATTTCAGCAGGGCAACCGGCATTCAGATCATATGGCGACAGTAAAGTTGAATAATGCATACCAGGGACAGTTTCATTTGATAGTACTGATACACTAATCAGTAAGTTAGTCATCAGAAATGGCTTGGCAGCTCAGCACCAAATTCCCAGGGTTTGTTCCTTCTCTTCTTTATCCAAATCAAGTAATGACCCCTTCCTTCTCTCTCATAAAATGCTCTCTGTGAGCCAGACACTTTTCGGGTTGCTCTGTGCTCCCCAAGCTGCAATTCTGAGACCCCCAAATAAAGGCCTTTGTTCCTTTTTAGTTTTGCCTCCTTTTCTCAACTGATCATTTTTAGGCGGTTTTGTTTTTATTTTTGTTTTTGTTTTGAGTGTCGACAGGGCAGCATGCCACACACCAAGGATGTGGACATAGAACAAGTAAATCCAGGTCCCTGACATCCAATGATGGAGAGCAACAAATGAGAGGCAAGGGGCAGAAGGGTGGAGAGCAGTCGGCAACAGTCAGCCCCGGAAACCGCTGGGCTCAAAGTTAGGCTTGCAGGAGTCACAGAAGCTCACGAGAGCACAGAAGCTTGTGCAGCATGTGAAGGATGGATACATTCTGCCAGGTGGACAGGACACCAAGGGCCTTCCAGGCAGGAGGACCTGTGTGGATAGAGCACGGAGGGAGGCAACAGTGTGGTGGCATCTGGGCAGACAACAGTGGAAAGGGAGCAGGGTGAGGAGAGGGCCCACGAGAACGAGATGGGGCTGGAGGGTCAGCTGGGCCTCGGGGCAAGGGGAGGAGGGACGTGCTCAGGGCTGCCCGCTGGAAGTTGGTCTGATCAATGACTGATGGCCGGCCCACTGAAGCCCGAAGTGGATCCCTGCACCCCACCTAGATCCCCAAACAGGCCCCCTGTCCTCCCCTGAGGTCCTCACCTCCTCCTAGGTGACCAGGCAGAGGTGACTCAGCACAGACTGCTTCCTACTTGGAAAACAGGGCTCCCTCCCTCCCGGTGGGAATCACCGAGGGCCTCAGTTGGCTCGGGGTAAAGGAAACCAGGACACATGCTCCCCCAAGCCTCAGCCCAAGAGCACACAGCAGTAAAACCATTATCTGAGCCAAAGAGAATGAAAAATTGAGCAGGATGCAGTCAGGACCCTCTCCCAGGGCCCATTCCTCCAGACCAGACATGTAGTAAACATCCAATAAGTATTTTAATTTGTATGTGTGCATTATTCCCACCAATAAGACTGACAGCTTTATGAGAGTAAAACAGTATCTTTGCCATCTTTACAGTCCCCTCAACCTTTAGCTGCCTGCTTTGAAGTTACCCAGAATGGGTTCCACCCCAGCTGAGCTATGTCCTGCTGTGTGACTTTGACAAGTCACTCACCCTCTCTGACTCTGGAGACCAGGGATGATCATGCCAGAACAGGTCCGGTTATTATTGGAACGATGATCAAGGTGCATCTGTAAAGTGACTCCCAGTCTGTAGGCCCTCCGTTGGGATTATCGCTGTTGTGATCATGAACGGATGAGGAAGTAAGATGCTTCCCCTCTCTGGCCCTCGGTTTCTTCACCTGCTGTTTACAGGAGGCGCTCAACTAGTTCTGCTGGCTTCTACTTGGAACATCTCAGTAACCAGGGCTTTCTGCAAAAGAAGTCTCCTTGCTACTAGCTTCCCAAGAAATCCTCTTGCCTTGGGACCTGTGGAAGCACTAGAAACATGGAGGTCCTCAGTACTTCGACTCTAAGACCTAGAGCAAGATTTCATGGATCCTTCCATGGAGGGGCCTCAAGGGTGACCCAAGAGTCTCTGAAATTGAATGCAAAATGCTTTATATTTCCTGGGAGGAAGGTCCATAGAAAATGCCATGTGAATTCACAAATCAGTCTACTCTCCAAAAGCGTCCCTGAGAGTTTGGACTGAGCCTCTAATGCTCAGCACAGTGTAGATTTTGTGGATGGAAATGTATGAGCATTTGTGAACTGATATCATCTGCTAGCTGTGTGTTTTGTCCAGGTTATGAAACAGATCTGAATTATGGCAAACTCCCATAATTTTGTGATTACAACATCTCATTGTTTATTGAGTTTTATGCAAATTCCCATCATCCCTCATATTCCCCTCGCTCATAGTTCCTACAAATGCTGATGAGTATAAACTGCTTTTTAAAACACAAGGTAATATGGGGCACCTGGTTCGATCAGTTGGAAGAGCATGCATCTCTTGATCTCAGAGTCATGACTTTGAGCTCCACGTTGGATATAGAGATTACTAAAAAAAAAAAATAAAAATAAAAAAACATAAAGTAATAAAAATTAGTTTCATTTGGAGCATCTTTGAGACTCTTCTAGTACACTTAAAAGCTGTTGATGCTTCTTACTGAGTCCCAAGATCTTTTAAAAGTCAAAGGGTCCTTTAAAACTTCAGTGGGTCTTGATGACATTAGAAGGAAGGGCAAAGAGTTGCTCTAGCCATGAAACATCAGAACTCTCTTCTCAGCTCCACTTCAGCCCTTATGATTGCATCATACCATTTAGTGCTGATTTATTGCATAGTTTTTAAGTTTTATATTATTAAAATAATATTTTGCATGTGGTAGTGAATTGAATAGCTCAGAATACCAATGATAATGGTCTCCATTCCCACTCCTGCCCAGGTCAGAAGCAATCCCTTTAGCCACTAGTGACTTAAAGGGGCTCCTGGCTGGCTCAGTCAGTACAGCATGCAACTCTCGATCTCAAGGTCGTGAGTTTGAGCCCCATGCTGGGGGTAGAGATTACTGCAGTAGAGATTACTTCAATAAATGAACTTAAAAAAAATTCATTGAACCACTAGTGACTTTAGTTCTTCAGCTGGTTAATGCCACCTTAGAGGACATCTACAGAGTCATGCTGTGAAGCATGAGGCTCTCGCTCACATTGCCTCCCCTTCTCGGGCCTTCTCAGTGTGTCACTGTTCCAGTGTCACTGTTTTTCTGTCTATTGGTTACCTTGGTAAATTTAAATATTCAGAACTTTATTTATTTTCTATCAACCTGACATACTCTCTTCACTTCTCACTTGGTAAGATAAGGATATCAGAACACGTCCCCACTTTCTCCATTCTCCTTGCCCTACCTTCCACCCTTCATCTTTCTTCAGTACACTTAAACAAAAAGAACAAAACAATCATATGTGAGATAAGCACACATATGAGTACAGCTTGATGAGTTTTCACAAACCAAATGCTGTGTAACCAGCACCCACATCAAAAAACACAAATATTCATTGTGATACTAGAAGAGTCTCAAAAGTGCCTAGACACAATGAATTTTCATACTTTTAAATTTTTATTTTTATTTATTTAAAAAAAATTTTAAAGATTTTATTTATTTATTTGACACAGAGAGAGCACAAGCAGGGGGAGCAGCAGAGGGAGAGGGAGAGGCAGACTCCCTGCTGAGCATGGAGCCCAATGTGGGGCTGGATCCCAGGACCCCGAGATCATGACCTGAGCCTTGACCTGATCAAGAGTTGGCTGCTCAACTGACTGAGCCACCAAGGCACCCCTCATATGTGTTTTTAAAACCAGTTTATATCCATCAGCATATATAGGAACTATGAGATATGGGGAATATGGAGGAATTATGAGAACTAGCATAAAATTAAATATACAATAGGGTTCTATAAAAAACATTGGAATTTGCCATGGAATGATATATGGTCACTTTAAATTCATTTTGGTTTGCTTCCAATTTGGACCGTAATTTTCCTGTACAACCATTTCTCTCCTCCCCCCTCAGAGTTTCTGACTGACTTAGAGTTTTTTGTTTGTTTTTTTGTCTTGTTTTTTTTGTTTGTTTGTTTGTATGCCTTGCATGATATGTCTTTAACATATTCTTACATTAAAAAAAAAATGATCTCAACTAAAGTCCTCCATTTTCCCAGATGCCTCTGTCCTGAACTCCTCCATCTTTCTGCTCTGAGCTGAACTACTTTCCCTTTCAGCATTACACCGTGTCTTGCATTCACTGCTCTCCCGAGTTAGGATCTACTGTTTTCTGGGATCCCTTTTTTCCTTATTTACTTATTTACACATTCTCAAATAGCTTCCTATGAGAGGGAGCACACAGGAGTTAAATTTTCTGAGACCTTGCCTGTTTGGAAAAAGTGTTTTGCTTTGCTCTCTTACTTGAAAAATGTTTGACTGAGTATAGAATTCCAGGTTCAAGGAGCACCTGGCTGGCTCAGTTGGAAGAGCATGCAATCCTTGATCTCAGGGTCATGAGTTCGAGCCCCATGTTGGGTAAAAAGATTACTTAAATAAATAAAACTTAAAAAAAAATTCCAGATCCAAAATGGTTTTTTTCTCATAACTGAGAAATTATCTATTGTGTCCAAAGTTGCTGCTAAACAGCAGTCTGAAACCAAACCAATCCCTATTCCATTCTAGCTGGCTAATTTTGTCTCTTCAGAAATTTTCAGGGCTTCCTATTCCCTTGATATTTTGACATTTCACTAGGATATCTTTTTCATTCACTATGGGCACTTTCAATCAAAATTTGAGTCCTTACTCAACCTTGGAAATTCTCTTCCTTTATTATTTATTTCCATTTTCTTGTTTGTTTTCTTGCTTTCTTCTTTCTCTTTAGTTCTCTTTTTTTGCTCTCATAGTTTGACTCTTTGCCAAAGTTTATTTTCCACCCTTTAATAATATATTTCATTTTGGCAGTGATTTTTCAATCCTCAAAAAATCCTTATTCTCTAATTGCTCTTTCTTCTTAACCTCCTCTTCTTGTTTTATTGATGTGATATTGTTTTGAATCTCTCTGAATATATTCATTAGATGGTTTTAAAAATAAGGCTTCATTCTAATCTTTGAGTTGCCTTTTTTATTGGTTTGTTTGGGTTTTAAATTTTTGGCTCTTCCCTCTCATGCTGCTGCCTGACCCAAGGTTTTCCCTTCATATTTAAGAAAGAAAGACAGGACAGCAGTGATGGGTTCTGCTATTGCTGGGAGTGACAGACTATTTCACTATATCCTCTCCAGAAAGGACCTATTTAGGAAGTGGTTGGGTGTATTAGTTTCTTAGGGCTGCCATAACAAAATGCCACAGACTGGGTGGCTTAAACAACAAATGTGTTGTCTCACAGTTCTGGAGTCTGGAAGTGTGAGGTCAAGGTGTCAGCAGGATTGGTTTTTCCAGAGCCCTCTCTCGCTAGCTGACAGATGACCACCTTCTCACTGCGTCTTCACATGGCCTTTTCTCCACATACATGCACTCTTGGTGTCTCTTCTTCCTCTTATAAGGACACCAGTCCTATTGGGTTAGGGCCCCATTCCTATGAATGGGCTTCAACATGTGAATTGAGGGGGGGAGGCACAATTCAGTCCATAAAAGTTGGACATACATACTGCTGCAGACTGTCAGATCTTGCTTCAGGGTGAACAGGAAGAAAACCAGCTTTAAGGCAGGTGGGCCCCAAATGTTGAGTGAGCAGGTTTTTCTTATGAGACACTGTGTCAGTTAGGAATGTTTTCAGTAATGCTTTTAAAAACACTCCATTAGCAGAGGTTTTATTTTTCCACATAAGAAATCTGGAGATAGATAGTCAAGTACTGGTGCAACAGCTGAGTAAGTTCTTTAAGAAGCCAGACTCTTTCATCTTTGCTCTCTGCTATCTTAGCATTTTGAGTTTTCATCATCATGATTGCAAGATGGTCCACAGCTCCAGGCGTCCCACACACACTCAGGATAGGAAGAGTGGGGAGGGGCTGGCACCAGCCAGATCTGTCCGATTTATTAGGGAAGCAGAGCATGGCAGAAGCTCTCTAGCAGTGTTTCTCTTTGCCCAGATCTGAATCACCAGCCATAGCTATGGGGGGAGGGGTGCTGAAAATGAGTGTCTGACAATGGAAACAGAAGCAATCATGTATCAGTGCTAAGCATGGGCACACAGGCAGCCCCAAATAGAATCGGGGTTCAATGAAGAAGAAGACGGGGGAATAGTTTTTAGGTAAGATAACTAAGTGTGTCTACCACAGATACCAACACCCATACCAGAGGTGCACACACTCCTTCTCTGAGACTCAAACATCTTCCCTCAACACCTGCCCAAGCAGAGTTGAGAGGCTTTCCTCTCTGCTCCCATGGCCCTCTTGTTGGCATTAATTCATTGGTTTGGAAACTGCTTAATCTCTGTTTTCCCTCAGGCCTGTGAGCAGTATGTGGGAGGAATTGTGTCTTAGTCATCTTGGGATTCCCTAGGGCTAGCAAAGAGCCTGACCCAGAATAGGGCCTTTGATACATATTGGTGAAGGAAAGAAGGAAGGGAAAGTTGGAGGGGAATGGGAAAAGGGAAGGGGAAGCAAGGCAGTAATCAGTTCCCTTGGGATTCTTCTTCCGGCTCCTAATAACAATGTCTGCAGATTTGGGGTTTTGGAGATTTTAGCATAGTATGGTCTAAATTGAACTTCAAAGGACTCTCAGATGTGCAAAGAAAACATGGCCTCTTTGGATTTTCAGTGTCTGATGAGCCCACATTCTACAAAGAAGTGAGAGTCAGGAAGAAGAGCTGTATTCAGGCTAGTCTAGTAAAAAGGAGTTGAGAGCAATAATTTCACAGCTCCTTTGCAGCACATCTCCCTTCTCCCCAAGATGTGTCTTGGTATAGAGGATCACTGAGCCCTGGAGATGGCAGAAGCGTTACTCTTACCCAGGCAGTGCCCCGTGGGTACTCACTGGTCTCTAAGGCTGAGCATCTCTTCTCCCTGCCCTCCGGGACTAATGGCTCTTGAAGTATGACTATCCACCTGGCCTCTACTACTGTCCTAGGCTTTGACCATGGCAGCCACTTCATCAGACATGGGCCTCTGGTGGTCCACAGGTCCTCTCAGGCTCTCTGCATCCTTCAATGGGACATGGGTTCCTGAATGCCACAACTTGGAGAGCCAAGGTATTCTGCCATAGACTGGTTGTTGCAGTTGCCTTTGGCACCACACCCTGACATCTCTCCTACGTCATGTTGAAATGATGCTAAACTAGAGAATAGGGTTCTCCTCAGGACTGGCAGTCATCCCTAGACTGTGTTCAGAGAAGTGGATCATGAGCCTGTGTTCAAAGGACCCGCTATCCCCAATGAGATGAGCCTAAAACCCCTACCTCCTCACTTAAGGGACTTAACATAGCTTTACTCCAACAGCAGACATGGTTTCTGCAGGGAGAAAAACTAGCCCACCAATATATTGTTTCAAAATATCATCCTAGTACAAAACTGATCCACATAAATTTGCAGAGAAGAAATATTTATTATAAATATTCAGGGATCTCACATGGACCCTGCAAGGCAAGAAGTGAAGCAGAAATGCCAGGATATGGCTGCCTCACAATCCCTTACAGTAACTAACACATTTCTCAGTGTCAAATACAGATTCTCAAGAGAGAAACTGACTGCCCAGCTTGAGTCCTAACCAGGTACAGCCATGGCGTCTGGGACATGTGAGAGAGGACCCTGTGGGGGGTAGTTTTTCTAGAAGGAGAAAAATGGGTGTTTATGGGTATGGCAGATAACTGAAATTGTCTATTCTGATGGAGACTCAAAGAACTGATAAAAATGAACTTAGGTTCTCAACACAATATAAACATACCTCATTAAATAACAGCATCGTCTAAGAAAAGATAAGTGTTATGTTTTTAGCCAATATTCGGTATAAATATGTGCTTTCCAAATATTTTCTTCATAGGAAGATAGTTGGCCTGCCGTTTCTGCCATGTTAATTCTTTTGTGGAATACTTATATGTTCTGTCTCTCTTGCATAAGAGTCATAAGGTGATAGCGATTCTTAAATATGATACTAAAATCACAAACAACAACACAAATAAATTGAGCTTCATTAAAATTACAAACTTTTGTTCATCAAAGGACATTATCAAGAAAAGGAAAATGCAACCTATAAAATGGAAGAGAATATTTACAAATAATATATCTGATAAGGATTTAACATCCAGAATATGTTAAAAAAAAAAAAAACAAAACAAACTCCAGAAACTCAACAACAAAGAGACAAACAACCCAATTAAGAAGTGGGCAAAGAACTTAAATAGATATTTCTCCAAAGAAGACATACACATGACCAACAAACACATGAAGAGATGTTCAACATCACTAATCATTAGGGAAATGCAAATCAAAACCATTGAGATACCACTTCACACCTACTAGAATGGCTTTAATTTTTAAAAAAATAACTGAAAGTAAGTGTTGGTAAGAATCTGGAGAAATAAGGAGCCCTTGTCCATTGCTGATCCGAATGTAAAATGGTGCAGCCACTGTGGAAAGCAGTTTAGTATTGCCTTAAAAAGTTGAACCAGATTACCATATGACCCAGCAATTCCATTCTTAGGTATGTACTCAAAAAAAAAAAAAAATGAAAGAGGGACTCATAAAGATAGTTGTACGCCAATGTTCATTACAGCTTTATTCATATTAGTCAAAAGATGGAAACGAACCAAGTGTTCATCAACAGATAAATGAAGACATAAAAGTGGCATATCCATACAGCTGGATATGATTTAGACATAAAAAGGAATGTGTCCAAAATTCTGATTCATCTACAACACGGATGAACCTTGAAAACATTACACCAAGTGAAATAAGCCAGATGCAAAGGACAAATATATGATTCCACTTACACGAAATACCCAGAATAGACAAATTCATAGAGTCAGAAAGTAGATTAGAAGTTACCAGGGGCAGAGGATGAGGAGAATGGGTTTTTTCCTCAAGGTTTACAGAGTTTCTGTTTGGGGTACTGCAGAAATTTTTGGAAATGGATAACGCTGATGGTTGCACAATGCTGTGAATGGAATTAATGCTGCTTAAAAATGGTTAAAACAACATCTTTTATGTTAAAGATTTTAAATATTTGAGAGAGAGCGAGCAGGGGGAGGGGCAGAGGGAGAGAGAGAGAATCTCAAGCAGATTCCGTGCTGAGCTTGGAGCCCCACGCAGGGGGGCTCATGACCCTGAGATCACGACCTGAGCCGAAACCAAGAACCAGATGTTCAACTGACTGAGCCACTCAGGCACCCAATATCTTTTATGTTATATATTTTTAAACCACACAAACACAAGAAAAGAATCATGAGGATGTTGGATGAGAATTCTCAGCACTATTTTGTGCAGAACGTGGGAGCCAGGTCTGCTGACATGACTGGATCATTAACCCTACTTGCTTCCTTTGTGACAAAAAAAGAAAAGAAAAAAAATTGTGAGGAGATGGCAAAAGAGCAAAAAGGACATCATTATCTGTACCTGCTCTTGTCTCATGTGGAAGGGGGAAATATCATACTGGAATTATCATGAAATGTAATTGAAAGGTACGGTGGGGGTTGAGTGCATGGCAGTGTTCTCCTTTAAGATGTGTGGAGGCTATTATGTGTTTATCTCTCTTTGAACTGATAGCTGCACCCAGGTGTATTAGTTACCGTGCATATCCACATCTAAGGATATGGTTGTGTGGGTGGTTGAATTCCTCGGATGGAAGGAAATTCACCTTATGGCAACTGGAGTTAATAGGCAATGAGATCCATGTCTGCCCAATGTTGAAACTAATACCATTGCTATGTTCATACAAAATGACGAGGTTTGACCCAGCAATTCCAGTCCTAGTTATGTACCTAAGAGAAATGAAATGCACACCTGTACAAAAACCTGTGCACATTATTCATATTAGCCAAAAAGTGGATACAACCAAATAGTCATCAGCCAGTGGATGGATAAATAAAATGTGGTATAGCTCACACTGTGGAATATTGTTCATCGATGAAAGGAATGAAGTACTGATCCATGCTACAACTTTTATGAACCAAAACATATGCTAGGTGAATGAAGCCAAACACAAAATACCATATACAGTATGATTCCATTCATGTGAAATGTCCAGAACAGGTGGATCTAGAGAGACAGAAAGTAGATTAATTGTTGCCTGGAGCTAGGCGGATGGGGGAATAAGGGGTGACCACTCTTGGGTGTGGAGTTTCTTTGGTGAAATGAAAAACGTTTTAAACAATAGATTGTGGGGCATATGGGTGGCTCAGTCGGTTAAGCGTCTGACTCTTGATTTCGGCTCAGGTCATGATCTCAGGGTCGTGAGATTGAGTCCTGTGTTGGGCTCTTCACTGAGCGTGGAGCCTGCTTAAGATTCTCTCTCCCCTCCTGCTCTCTCTCCCTCAATTAATTAATTAAAATAAAAAACAAATTAAAAAATATATTGATGATCATTGCACAATTCCATGAATATCCTGAAAACCATTGGATTGTACACTTGAAATGGGTGAGTTATATGCTATGTGAATAATATCTCAACAAGACTGTTACATAAATAAACAAACTGAAGAGATCTTGGATGACTGGCTGTGAGGACTAAGGGAAAGGCAGATGTCCAAGGGTATTTCTCAGTCTTCAGTTTCACATATAATTCCCTATGGGTTATAGTGTTCTAGTTTTTAAAAAGTGGTTATTAACATAGGATGAAAACAGACATTGAATTAAACAGAACCAAAAACCTAAATTACGAAAAAAAAAAAGCCAAAAAACTGTGTGTATTTTAAAACCAATGATGAGGGGCTTAAATTGTATTTGATAGATAATTTACTTCGAGAGATGCAGAGAGAAAATTACCCTTTCTGAGTTACATTAAGGTAATGATTTTTTATAGCTTTATTGAGATACAATTCACATGCTATACATTTCACCCACTTAAAGTGTACAACTCAATGGTTTTTAGTATATTCATAGTTGTACAACCAGCACCACAATTCATTTTAGAATATCTTATTCACCCCCAAAAGAAACCCTGTGCCCTTCAGCAATCATGCCTCAGTCTCCCTACCCATCCCTAACCCTAGGCCACCAGTAGTCTTTCTCTCTGTATACATTTGCCTCTTCTGGCATCTTACATCATACTTCGTTTTATTGATGAATAATACTCCACTGTACAGATATACCACATTTTATTTATCTGTGTATCAGCTGATAGACACCCAGGTCATTTCTATTTTTGGCCAGGATGAATAATGCTGCTGTGAGCATTAGCATACAAGTTTTTATGTGGACATAGGCTTAATTTTTTTTCCTGCTATATATGTAGGAGTGGAATTGCTGGGTCATAGGTCACTCGCTTTTTTGGTGCTGCCAGACTGTTTTCCAAAGTGGCTGCACCATTTCACCTCCCCACCAGCAGTGTGGGAGGGTTCTGATTTCTCCACATCCTCATCAACACTTGCTATTCTTTTTTTTTTTTTTTAAGATTTTAGTTTTATGTAATCTCTATATCCAGTGTGGGGCTCAGACTTACAACCCCGAGATCAAGAGTCACACGCTCCACCGACTGAGGCCTCCAGGTGCCTCTGTCAATACTTCCTATCTTTCTTTTTTGTGCGATAGCCATCCAGTGGGCGCAAAGTGGTATCTCACTGGTTTTGATGCTGAGCATCTTGTTGTGTGTCCGGTTGACATTTGAATTCTTTCTCCTAACTCCTCTGCCCCCTGCCTCTTTAGGCACTTGCCATCTCTTCTCCCACTGGTTTGCATGCCTCCTAACTGGCCTTTCCATCTTGCATTCCACACCCCACAATGCAATCACAGACCCTATTGCTTTCTGCCTAAAACCATGAATGATTCCCAGTTGCCCACGGAACAGAGCCCACACTGTTGAGTGCGGCGTGCAAGGGTCTCCACCATCTCTCTTGCATCTATCCTTCTGTGTCCCCTCTCTCTGTTTCCTCCTGTGCAGCTGTATGATGTCTTTGCCCATGCTGTTCCCTCTGCTTGGCATCCTTTCCCTGCAGTGTTCCCCTGGTCAGTGCTTGCTTATCCTTCACAACATAGTTCAACTAGAATCTTCTGAGTGAAGCCCGACAGGGCCCTCAGGTTCCTGCACAACTCAAAGGGATGCCATGCTCATTGTAATCTATGTCAGGGATCAGCAAAGTAAGCCCCTGGGCCAAACCCAGCCCACCACCTGTTTTTGTAGCGTGCATGAACTTAGAAGGATTTTTATGCTTTGGGTGGTTGAAAATAAATGAAAAGTAGAATAGTTCATGACTCAGTTTCAGTGCTTATAAATAAAGTTTGGCTGGAACACAGCCATGCTTATTTCTTTACATATTGTCTGTAGCTACATCTGTGATAGAGCAGAGTTGTGGAATTGCAACGGAGACTGTGTGGCCCTCAAAGCATAAAATATTTACTATCCGGCCCTTTCCAGAGAAAGTTTACCAAACCCTGGTCTAAGTGAATGGCGCCCCAGAGTTATGCTGTGTAGAACCTGTGTGGATGTGCTCCAACAGCCCTGACCCCAGGCTTCCCTGGAACTGGCTTTATGCCTCAACTCTAACAATCATCGTGTGGCGTAATACTTTGTTTTCTTCTCCCACAGACCCTGTGCCCCAAACCCTGAGGTCAGCTCTGTGAGCCTCATTCACCTTTGTGTCCTCAGAGTGTAACCAGGGCCTGGCACAGAGAAAGACCTCAATAAATGTCTGTACTACTGCATTGAATGAAATCTTTCCTGGACACTGAGGGTGAACTAATAAGACACTGAAGAGTTAAGGATTAAGGTGACTCATAAAAATGATAGGAGCATGCAGGCAAAATTCTAGCTCCATTGTTTCTGACTTCTAAAAACATTCACACGCCAACGTTATGTGTGTGATTCGAGCCTCTCTTCTCCCAGAGAAGCACTACCTGGCATATTTCTTTGAATCCGATTAAAATCGCTGTGGTTGGTGTGGGATGTTGGAGAGGCTGGGGGTAGCCCAGGCTGCACAGAGTTGAAGAGTCAAGCCCCTGGAACATGGTTCCAGCTAGGGTGGGTTAATGTCGAGAGGTTTGGCGAAATCACAGAGATCTTTGTGAAGAGGAAGCCTGGGCTAGTTTGGAGAAGGCGGGAGAGTAAGAACTTTGAAGCTGTTACACTCACAAACTATTTGTGGAATGCAGGGGAAAGGCACCAGCCCATACTTTTGTGCTGAGTACTGTGAAAAGGAGGCCCCTGGCCTCCCTCGTCTCATTCGGTCCCCAGGGAAACCGATTTCAGCTGAGGGCACAGACCCAGAGGGGTGAGGCTGCTCGTCCATACAGGCCCATCATGCTCTTGCATCCGGCCAGCCCCGGCCTCACTAGCCCCCAGCCTGGACCTCTCTGTCTCCCTTAGGCTCAGGGAAATCGCCAAGTTCCTGCTTTTGGTGAGGGCCTTCCACACACCTTTGTTGTTCTCAGTTTCCGCTGGTTGCCTGAGGAGTCCTACCCTCCCAACATGAATTAAAGGGCCTTTTGAGAACTGTCCTCTGTCTCCCCTTACCAGCGACGTCTTCCTTCCATCTCTGTTCAAGTCCCTCACCCCAGGTCTCCAGCCAGCCCAACAGAACTGTAAAATAATAGCTAAGACTTATTCGGGGCTTATCATGTGCTGTTCTAAGCAATTTCGCCCATGCTGTCTCATTTATATCCCATGAAGCAGGTGCAATCATCAGTCCTGTTTTATAGATGAGGAAACTGAGCACAGAGAGGTTAAATAACTTGCCTAGGGTCACACAGCCTGTGAGTGGTAGAGTTGGAATTTGAACTCAGGCAGTCTGACTTGAGAAAGCATAAGGGCTTAACCGGTACGTTTGTCATTTCTTGCAGATGCCATTTCTTTTCATTTTTTTTAACGGGCTATCCTCTATCTGCCTTCCAAATTTTTACACTTGCACTTCCCTTTTACTAAGACGCTCTCCACGTTGCCTGACTAACTCTTCTCATTCCTGAGCTCTCAGCTAAAATACCACCACCTCTGGGAAGCTTTCCCTGATGCCCCAGTCTGTTTGCGGCTCAGCTATCACTCCCATAGCACCCTCTGATATTCTCCCTGTCCTTTGCTGCCATAGCTGTTTATAAGCCTGCCTCCCCCACCCAGCTGTAGGCTCTGTGAAGCCCAGGGACATGCTTGTTGCGCAAATGGTGTTCTTGCTCTGACACTTGGCCTGACCCAAACTAGGCACTTCATACGTATTTGCAGGATGAACAAATTTGGCAGTGAACTTCTCAGCAAAACTTTTACTATGGATCAGTCTGAAGGCAAAACTCAAATCACATTTTCAGGCTACTTGTTGTAAGATCTACGTGTTGGGAATGGGGCAGGAGGGAGGCGAAAGAGAGAGAGAGAGATCAGGAATCAGTATATTGGTGGTACTAACATACCTGATTTCCGCGGCTCCCATAAATCACCAAGAATTTGTTGTTTTAAACTTGGACGTTTTTAGCACTGATTGAAAGCATTGGCCCTGACCTTCAACAACACAACCATTCCAAGAGCCATTCCATCCAGGCTCTTGGTCAACACTGCTGAGGCCAGAGACAAACTGATGGTTACGTAGTAGGTGGAGCAATTTTGACTCAAATGCAGGTGAGGAGGCGAGGACAGTGGGGCCACATGGCACCATGGGTGTGAAAAGGAGGGGCCTGGTACCTCCACATGGCTTGGTTCCCAGAAACAAACAGGACGGCCTCTGCCCTGGGAGATGGCAGGACAGGGGTGAAAGTATTACTGTTTCCTTTGAAATGGGGGAAAAAAATCCTTTGGAAATGTTGGAATTTTAGTTATTTTTTTTTACTATAGATATGTATTGTCTATTTAAAAATAACTAAAATATTGATTTTTAAAATAAAAGTTTGTAGGCATAATACTTGCAAACTACCTAACTCAGGGCTTCTGCGAGGAGGTGAGGAGGTGGCCCTGGCTGCCGGCCCTGAGCACAGTCAGAGGGTTGGCTAACTGGACAGAACAGCCATACAGCCTCCCCACTCCTGACACTGCAGTCCCTACACCTTCTTAGAATGGCAGACTGTCTCAGCTTTCTCCCCAGTGACTCATGGAGGGTGTTTCCTGGGATCTGGCTGTTTGGGAAGGATATGCCGCTTTCAGATCCCAGATCTGGTCAGTTAAACCACTTTGGTTAAGAGCCCAGAATGGAAATGCGGAGATTAGGAGGGACTCTCACTTTCTACGGGTTTTTCCTTTCTTTTTTATTATTTTTAAAACTTTCTGTATTATCTGAATCTGTACAATGTGTTTGTATTACTTTTACAAAGAGAAAAATTTGAAGGTATAAACAGTGCCTGATAAACTTGTGGGGGCAACTCGTCTGCTGAGGGCCATTTCTGTGTCCTGGGGGAGAGCCCCCAGCCCCAAAGATGAGTAGGAAGCCGCCTGCATCCAGAGGGCTCGCCTGAGATTCAGAAGCACAGCCAGGTTAAAACCAGTGTTTTAGGCAAGAGGGGACCACAGAGGGTTTTAAGCGGGAGATCACAGGGCCTGGGCGCCATGTTCTTGACTTGATCTCTAAAACTTGCCCCAGGCATATTGTAAACCTCTTGGAAACTTCTTATAAGCATTCCAAACTTTAATTTTTCCCATTCCATGCTGAATGCCGCCTCCAACCCTCCCAGTCTTTACCATCCCAATAAATAAGTAAATTCACCTGGTGCTCAAGCAGGACGCTTGGGTATATTTATCATTTTCTCTCCCTTCCCAGTGGCTAGTCCTTTGGACTTCCTTTCCAGAAAGTATTTCCCATTCAGCCTCTTCTCTCTACTCCCAAGCCCGGACCACCCCTCCCCTGGGTCACTGCTGCAGCCCCTCACTGGCCCCCTCACTCCACTCCTGCCCCTCTCCATCCCTCCTAGCTGCCGATCTAGTTACTCACTTGCCTAAACTCTCCCATGGTTCCCCAACACACATCAGATAAAATAGACACTCTGTGACATGACCTGCGGGATCATCACCAGCATCGTCCCCAAACTCACCTCCTGCTATTTCCCCACATGCATTCCGTTCTCCACATAGACTTTTATTGGCAATTTCATGGTTTTTCATGCAATTTCACGTCTTGGCACATGCTTGTTCTCCTGGGGTCTGGATTTCTTCGCAGAACTCAGCTCCTTGCTCTCCCCAACCTTCTCCCAAAATTATATCCCCCTGACCCTATCTATACTTACTAGTGGAAAAATCAACATTTAATTTCCTCACCAAGACCTCCCCTTCTCATTGACCACTTGATCAGATCCACTTACACTTGGTGAGTCACCTGGCTGACTTTTAAAAAAAATTCAGTTCAGAACTCAACCAAATTCGTGGATATCATTTGACAGCTCTCAGAAGGGATCTAGGAAATGATGCCATGCAGAGTGGGGTGCCTTGGTGAAGCAGAGAAGCACAGCTCAAGAAGGCAGCCTGGACCTGCACGCCCTGACTTCGTGGCCGAAAAACCACTACTGTGATAGCCCATTTTGAGCAGTGCAGGAGGTTGCTCCCCTGACTCATCTACTCATCTGGTTTAGGGCGCTGGCAATTAGAAGTGTGTAGGGCCAGGAAAATAGTAATGCTAGTTAACTAACCCTCAGAGCATCCCACCTACCACCCACCTTCTCTGAGCAGCTAACTTCTTTAAACACAAATGTATTTTTCAGCTGTTTATGCTCTAACCCAAAGCTTGCATAGTTGTTTTCAACAAATACATGCACTGTTGCACTCTAATGAACCCACATATGAAGACTGGTGGACAAGACTCGGGTCGCTGCTGGTTTTGGTGTACTGCTTGGGGTAGGTAATTTTCCGATCGAGGCCACATTGCTTTGATCACTAAATAACAATTTCTTTCTAGTGGAAAAATTGGGTGAGGTGAGGGTTGTGCAATGGTGTCCTTCCCTGCCATACACCTTCCTGAGAGTCATGTGTAGACACACATCCGTGATGGGCATTTAGGAGGTGCACAGGGATGTCACAGATTTCCTGTGTGTGTGCCAGGAAGAGGCAGGTCAGATGGAGGAGGCTTCTGGCACGAACTGGAAGCTCCGAGGGCAGTCCTGGATGTTGCCAAGCCTCGATCTCTCAAGAACCTCAAGGAAACCACCTGGCTGGCTCTTCAGCCTCCAGGACACAGGAGCGCTGAGATGTGATGGGGCTCAGGGGAGGAGAATGCACTCAGCTCCTTTGCAGCCTTTTTTCAAACATTACTCAAGTGTTTGCACCATGACCCCTGGCCTAGTTCTGATGTGTTGTTACACGTTAGGTAATTAGTACCCGCGGCAGCCCAGCTGACTCACCAAAGTGACTGATAAACCCTCTCTCTTTGCAGGAAGGTGCAGATTTGAATCTACTTTGGGAAGAATGGTATGTGAAGTCAATTTAGAGTATTTCAGGCCTTCTGGAATGTCTCTTTTGAGAAGGTCCTCATAAATTCCACCTAATAATCAGGTTTGTCTATTTGGTTTTGTCAGGGGGCGGGGGGGAGGTCTTATTTTTTATCTTTTGGATTTTAAGAATTGTTGCTCAGTCTTAAAGGACCTCAAGTTCAGTTTTTAAAAACTATATAGTAAATAAGCGTTTGTGGAAATGAGATCCAATAGCTATAGAAGTTTCTCCAGCTCTCATGTTTTAAAATTCCATGAATCCCAGAGATGTGTGTCAGCAGACTTGAAGGAAGCTGACACACCAAAAGTATGACTTAAGAATTCACTTAAATTAAAAGATTGACTCTAACTTCATTGAACTGATGCCCTGAAATAAGAATGCAGGTGATGGACTTCTGTTAATCCTACCTTCGGTAAACACGCCCGTCCTGCCACGGGCTCTGTGCGACTAGGGAAAGGAGAGCAGGCTTTCTGAGGTGGAGTCACTTCACAGATGCCCTGGCCTCCAGTCTGCCCCCTCCCCTGTCTTCTATATATGCCTTTTCTTTTTTTTTTAAGATTTTATTTATTTGAGTGAGAGAGAGCATGAGAGCGGGGTGAGGGGCAGAGGGAGAAGCAGGCTGAGCAGGGAGCCCCATGTGGGACTCGATCCCAGGACCCCGGGATCATGATCTGAGGCGAAGGCAGACGCTTAACCAACTGAGCCACCCAGGCGCCCCTATATTTGCCTTTTCCTTCATCATGACTCTCAACCCTCCAACATGTCCCCATTCTCCCACTTGTCACCCTTGGATGACCTTGGCACTTTGATTCCACACACTCACAAACGTGTACCAATAATTAATACAGCCCACATTTCTTAGGTATTAAACTCAATCTGACTCCAGTGGATGTGTCCAGAGGCAGCTCTCCTCCTCTCCAGCACGGACTCTTTGCCTGGCACCCACCCGGGGTGCCCCAGCTGCTCTCGGCTACTTGGTCCAGGTCCATTGAGGCGTGCCCCCTACCCTGCATTCCTGCCTCTTCTAGGACGTGCTTCATCTTTGCTTTTATTTAAATTATTTGTGCACAAGATAGCTCCCTCATAACATGGTAAATTCCTTTAGGGTAGGGAACAGGAGCTCATACATTTTTCTACTCCCCACTGACTTAGTTCAGGTAGGAAAACTATATAAACATACATATTTTTAAATGAGTGAATTAAGTTTTGAAGAACTTCTCTTTGCTCTATTTCAGTCCAATTATTGCTCTGCCCCCATGCCTCCCCTACACAAAATGAAGAAACTAGTCTCCTTATAAAATAGGGGAGGGGGCACCTGGGTGGTGCAGTTGGTTAGGCATCTGACTGTTGGTTTTGGCTCTGGTCCTGATCTCAGGGCGGTGGGATCAGCCCCGCGTTGGGCCATATGCTCAGAGCAGAGTCTGCTTGAGATTCTCTTTCTCTCCCTCCATCCCTCCTGCTCATGCTCACGCTCTCTCTCTCAAATAAATAGATAAATCTTTAAAAAATAAATAAAATAAAAATAAATAAAATAGGGGAGGAAAGAGGACTAATACCCAAAATGTTTAACAGGTCTGAAATTTTTCTTTCTTTTTATTTGATATTGGAACTTACTTTTACCATTATAATGAATTGTATTTTATTTTTCGTGTCTAAAATCTTTTTTTTAAAGATTTTATTTATTCATTTGAGACACAGAGATACAGAGAGAGAGAGCATGAGCAGGGGGAGAGGCAGGCTCCCCGCTGAGCCAGGAGCCCGATGTGGGACCCGATCCCAGGACCCTGGAATCATGACCTGAGCCGAAGGTAGACGCTTAACCATCTGAGCCACCCAGGCACCCCATCGTATCTAAAATCTTTTTAATTGTAAAGTCATATAGCTAATTGTAAAAAAGTATAACAATATACAAGTAGGCAGTGTGGGAACAGAAATCCACCCCCCCCAACCTCAGGTTACTCGGGATCACGGAAGGGAAGCCCCATGGTGCCATCCAATGCCATGAACGGAGAGTAGTGAGGTCAGCCAACACAAAGTCACAAAAAGATTACATAAGGTGCACAATAAGCTTCATGCCTTTTCCTCTTTTATTCTGATGATGATGCAAAAGTGGCAACATCTTGATACTGCAAAACTTATAAACATCACAATACTAATGAGGTTCCCTTAGAGTGTTATAAATACGTTTCTAAATAAACAGCTTCTAAGTAAACTCCTTGGCAATTTTATACCCCAGAAAGAGCATAGACTTCAGAGTGCTGTAATTCTGTGCTGTGCTGAAGCATGAGTGCACAAAACCGCATCACCTGAAGCAAAGTTGGCTGTGGGTGTCAAGAAATGGGGAAGGTTTGGGTCTTTCCCTTACTTGCAAGTCAACTAGTTAGCCTGCAGGAGACATGAGACTCCTGGGTCAGAGGCAAAGGACTTTACTCCTCACAGCAATAGCAGTGGTTCTTGTATGAGCAGTGTCTGTATCCATTCCCTGAGCCCTGTTCCCAGGGGGTAATGTGGAGACGACCAGGTAGCACCTGCCCTCACAGCAAGTTGCACTGCTGCATGTATTTGGGAGCCCACATCTCTTATAATGGGCAGCAAGCCTATCACCTCTATCTCCAGAGCAAGCCGTTATCCGTGTTTTTCAAGACTGTCAGCAAAACCCACTCTTTGCTCTGGAGAGAGGTACCGTCTCTACCCTCAAAGGTTGTTCACTATACCAACATCCTTGAAAACAGTCCACAACAAAGGCAAGTGTGCCTCTGTTCTATTGAAGAGACCCATGAAAATTGTCTCCAAAAAGTGGGGTTCTACTTCTGCCGATGCTTTGGGTTAATCAACAAGAATCAGAACCAATACATGGCAGCAAATTCAAATAAATCAAAATATTTACTGTGTGCTCCTTGGTAGGGGAGTCTAGGGTAGTCATAAAATAAATTAACAAATTAAAAGGGCTCTTTGAAGGCACAAGAAAAGCTGAAGTTAGGTCTATTCAGTCATGTGTAGACGAAGGGAAAGAGAGGTAAGCAAGGGCCAGATCACGTAGGGCAGGAGTTTGCATTTTATTTTAGTGTGGTGAGAAGACACTTGGAAATATAGCTGTTCAAAGGGGCATCTCCTCATTCTAGGATCCAAGACTTTGGATCATCCATGTGAGTAATGGGAACATTAAGCTAAAGTCAGTTAAAAAACCTAGTTTCCAGGGGCCCCCGGTTGGCTCAGTTAGTTAAGCGTCTGACTCTTGATCTCAGCTCAGGTCTTGATCTCAGGGTCATGAGTAGGTGTGGAGCCCACTTAGACAAAAACCAACAAAAAAACAAAACAAAACAACAACAACAACCTGGTTTCCAGTGAGTCCTCACGGAGAGGCAGAAAGCTGTGGCCTCTGCCTGAAAGCAGATGGCATCACTTGCACTTGCAGAATGGGCATTCAGAAAATAATTAGAACAGAAGGAGTTGAACTGCCCTCAAATCCTCAACTCCTGGACCATGGGCTTTCTAATAATTGATCTTGTCTGGGTTATGGAGCTTGCACAATGCTAGGGGACTGACCTTTTTGTTTCATCAAAGGGCAGCTCTGTAGCCTAATAAATGAGACCATCGGTTTCCTCTCTCCACCTGACCTGTTACTTAACCTCTCTAGGTCTGTTCAGTGTTCTGCGAAGTGGGGATAACCATGACACCTTGTATCATTGGGTTGTAACGAGGGTCATGGCAGCATGTGAACCGTTCAGCACAGTGCCTGGCCCAATGTAGGGTTCAACCCGTATTTTCAGGAAGGTCAGGAGATGCAGTGGCCCAGAGATCAAGGTTGTTGGAGAGCAAAGTCTGCAAAAGGACAAAGCCCAGATTCTGAAGGCCTCCTGGGAGGGCAGGATGGCTTCACCTGTGATTTCTAGCAGGTTTGCCAGGGCTGGTGACTGGTAATAGAAAGTAGTAAAGAAATAAAAGGTGATAGGGAGCAGAGCGATGTAAAGAAATGGACTTTGGACCCAGACAGACCTCAGGGTGAGGGCTGGTATATTGCCTGCCTCTGATGACCCCAGTTGGGCAAGTTGCATTTCCCAAACCTCATTTCCTCATTTATAAAATGGAGGAAACAATTGATAAAATGGGCAAATTCTACTCGAATTGTGAGGATTAAATGAGTTAATAAGAAGCAGCTGACACAGGGTAGCTATCCAGTAAGTAGTAAGTCTTTTGAGAGCTTTTTTTTTTTTTTTTTTTTTTTTTTGTATAGCTTTTTCTTTACACACAGAATTAGAGCTGCAGAAGTTTCTAGACCAACACCTTCACTTCACAGATGGGGAAACCTGAGGTCTCAGGGGGCCAGGCTGAGGGGTCCTTTCGAGCCTCCTGGCCATTACTTTGCCCCACCTCCGGGGGGCCCCTGTGACCCAGCCTCCCTGAGTGAAGGGAGGCAATCTGAGATCCCCAGCCAGGGAAGGAGGTGGGGAAACCTAATGCAGCTGGGAGTTCTGTCAGCTCTCCAGCAGGGCCTGCTGTCAATTGATTTAATGGACTCTTTTGTGTAGCCCCAGCCAGGGTGCAGGAGGGGACAGTATTTATTTGCTTTTTCCTTTCACTACCTGGGCTTCACAAATGCTCATCCTTATATTGACTTTGAGGCCCTCAGTGTCAGGAAATCTATGCTTGCCTATCCCTGTTGCTGTAACAACGAGGTCCTGAAGAGTGCCAGATGCATAATGTCCTGCCTTGTTCCTTAAAGCCCAGTGAAAAAAAAAAAAGTCACCCCTCAGATCTTTTACTTTTTCCAAAAAAAAAAAAAAAAAAACCCACTGTAGTTAAGATAGTTTTTAAAAAATCACAAAAAATTTGGGGCTCCTGGCTGGCTTAGTGGAGCATGTGACTTTTGATCTCGGGGTTATAAGTTCGAGCCCCACATTGGGTGTAGAGAGTGCTTAAAAAAATGAAATCTTCAAAAAAAAAAAAAAACCACCACAAAAAATTTATTTGGAAGCTGCTGAGCAAGGTGCTTACCCACCCTGGCCTTTTGCTTCGTGTCTCAGCCTGGCTGCTCTGTACCATGGCCTTTAGGTCTTGCAATACTTATCAAGATGGCAAAGGACATCTGGAAACCTGACAATTCTTCCTAACCCTCTCCACCCCCACCCAGTACCAAGCACCCAAGTTCACAGTGGCAAGAGTTCAATTCTTCACCAAACGAATACCTCACTTTCCTGGGCCCCAAATTTAACAACTTACTGGGGATTGAACACCCCAAATACATTTTCACATAAATATTTTGTGCTTTCCACTAACTCTTATTCTATTGGGGGGTCGTTGGGGCAGGAGAAGTTTGCATTATTACTTAGAGGAGGAAACCAAACTGGGTAGAGGATCCCCAATTTTTTTTTTCTGTGTTTAGAAAATGATTTTGGTTGGCATGTTTAGCCAGCAAGAGGGGCTCCAGGAATTATCTACAAATTGGAGCCTTTTAAATTCTGGAAGACTCTTGAAGTTAACCCTAATACAATGATCTCTGATTTTATATTCATACTCTGTTTTCATCCTATAACTTCCCTTTAGGGAGTTTAAGAAAGTGTGAACTCAAAGGAACAGAAAATGGACACATATTCTAAGAAGGTTGCCCAAAACAAAACGAAGATGAAGGAAACGTCCTCTAAAGGTAGGTGTGAAGGCGCCAGAGAGTTTGTGTCCCAGCACAGCCCTGGTCGCATAGACAACCTCCTCACAACGCAGCTTTGATTCCGGCAACATCACCAACCACGCAGAGACAGGCGCAGCACTGGTCAGTCTGAAATTACCATCAGGACTCTGGAGTTAAGGCCTATCTCCTTCCATTTTCCATCATACCTACCTTCCTGCCTTCCTTCATGGAAAATGTTTCAGTCACCTCTGCGGTCTCCGGTGGGGGAAACCAGAGAAGTCACAACGCATGTGTGGTTTAGTGACAGGAACAAGACATGCAAACATCTAACAGAGAACAAAAATGAGGGTTGCTGGCCAAATTGTGTCCCTACTGCCTGCCCAAAGGGGACATAGCATGAGGTCAGTCACTACACAGCTGCAAAGATCTTCCAGAAATGGCACTCTTTGGATTGGGGCCTCTGAGGAAGCGGATTGGCAGAGAGGTGGCCTTTCTGATAGGGAGTGCAATGAGGTATGGGGGCAGGAATTATCAACTGGGAGTTAGGAGAACTTGTGGTGCATCTAAGCTGTCTTGAAGTGGGATCTCTATTTGGGGGGCAGGGTGGCCCAGGCTTCTCAAAGCCATCTGCCAATGGCTAACAATCTGATTAGTCTATGATTCTGGGATGGGTCAGGAATACAGAGAAGGTAGGAACGAACCTCAGCTGCCAGCCAGCCAGGAAGTGGGGAACTCAGTCCTATAATTGCAAGGGAGTGAATTCTGCCAACAACCTGAGTGAGCAAGGAAATGGATTTTCTCCTAGAGCCTCCAGAAAGGTATGTAGCCTGCCAGCACCTTGATTTTAATCACGTGAGATCCTACCTGACTTCTGACCTACAGAACCATGAGACAATAAATTGGTGGTGTTTTCCGCCACTAAGTTTGTGGTTGTTTCAGCGGCGGGAGGAAAACGACACTTTGGCCCCTCCTCTGGCCATGCCCCTCGGGGGTGAGGCGTCTAAGGGGCCATGGAGAGGTGCCCACCTGGAGCCCCGTTCTGGGCCGCACTTCAGCTAGCGGGATCTGGAATCCCTGTCCAACAGCCCTGGGACCAGTCCTGAGGCTTTGTGCACCTCCCCCGCTTCCTGTCCTGCAGCAGGCAGACAGAACCTCCGGAGAACTCGGGCTCAGGCAGGTGTTTGGGAGCGCCGTGAGTCCAGAACAGGGATTCTGGGCTACAGTGTCTGCATAGGCACATGTGAGGCCCCTTGATGTGAGGCAGGGTGGGGTGGGGGATGGGTGGGGAGAGAAAGAGGTCAGGAGGAGTGCTAAAGGTCAAGCTGGCTGGCTCTGTCCTGCTGTGTTCCTGTGTGGGACTCCGGGAAGTCTGCGGATTTTAAATTCAGACCTGGTATTCCAGGTCTTTCTGAGGGCATATTTTCCACATAGGATAGTAGAACATATTTTTGCTAATAGTCTGTTAGCTTGATTTATACTTCTAAATACTTAGACATATGTTGGGCCCTCCATCTGGGCTCTCAGTCTGGCCCTACAACGATGGGGGCAGGCCTATTGTTGACTCCCTACCTAGGGTCACAACCTGCCCCCCATCCCAGGAGTCTCCCCAGCACCTTGTTTTATTTTCTCCACAACACCTAATGCTGTCTGCAATTATTTATGTGCTTGCTTGTATCATCACTGCCTTTCCCCATTAAAATGTAAACTCCAGAGAACAGGTCTGTCTTGCTCAATGCTGTTTAGCCAGCGCCCAGATGAAGTAGGTGCTTAATATTTGTTGGACAAGTGGATGGGCAAGCGCACTGAGGAGGAAGAGCCTTGCAGCTGAGCGGAGGTGTTTCACTTTGCGTGGAGAATTGGGAAACGTGGGTCTTTGTGTAAGCTCTGCCACCAAGCCCTCCCCACTCTGGAGAATTGGAATAGGAGTCTCTGAGGCCTCTTTAGGTTTTACATTTCTAAGATATTCTAGGAAAGGGGGAAACCCTAGTGGTTCCTGGCCAAGAGGCTCCTATTGCTCACTTTATTAATTATCTATGGGTGTCTCTCAAGTTACCCCAAACTTAGCAGCTTGGAACAACACACATAGATTATTAAACAGTTTTTGTGGGTCAGGAATCTGGGAGTGGCTTAGCTGGGTGGATCTGATTCAGGATCTCTTGGGAGGCTGCAGTCAGCTGTGGGCCTGGGCTGCACTAACCTGACGGCTCACTCACAAAGCTGTTGGCTGGAGGCGTCAGTTCCTTGCTGGCTGTTGGTTATAGGCCTTGATGGCTCAGCAGGTGGACTTCTCTAGAGGGTCACTTGAGTGTTTTCATGCCAAAGTGACTGGACCCCTGAGAGCAAATGATGCAAAGGAGAGGACAAGAAGGAAAACAATTGCCTTTTTTTTTTTTTAAGATTTATTTATTTGAGAGTGAGAGCGGGTGTGGGGCACCGGGAGCAGAAGGAGAGGGAGAGAGAATGTCAAGCAGACTCCACGCTGACTGCGGAGCCTGATGTGGGGCTCGATCTCACAACCCTGAGATCGTGACCTGAGCAAAAACCAAGAGTCAGTCGCCTAACCAACTGAGCCACCCAGGCACCCCCAAATGCCTTTCCCCACCCTGTGTTGGACATGACACACCATCGCTTTTTTCTTATTCATTAGAAATGAGTCACCAAGTCCAACCCACACTGAAGGGCTGCAGGATTAAGCGCCACTTTTTGAAAGAAAGTATATTTGTAGATACGGTTTTAAGCCATCACACTGATGGACAGGTCTCTCTCTTCCTTGCAAAGGCTAACCTTCCTCCCTGCTCTTTTCCCCATCACCTCTTGGCTTGTCTTGGGTCTTTGAGTCTCTCAACCATTTTCTCTCTACATTGCTTCCCCTATTTTCTCCGGCCGCAGAAGTACACAGATCTGTAGCATTCTCAGAAGTCCCTTTCACTCCTGGTTCTGTGATCTGTCCCTGCAATGGGCCCTCCTCCTCTGCTCTCTTGATCTCACTCCTCTGCTGGCTTCTCTCCCACCTTCCCCTCTCCCAACATGGACATTCCCTGATGCCCTTTTGTTTCTCTGTATCTTCTTGCCCCTGAACAGCTCATTGGCTTCCATGATTTTAATCATCCGCTCTAGGAAGATGATACCCCAAAGCATACTACTCTCTCCAGTTCCATTCCCCAATTTCCTCCTGTCTGCTGCATTTCTCCATCTGGACACCTCACCGACCATTCAGCTTGCCCCGTCTACATTTAGCACTCCCTCCCGCCATCTGCTCATCCTCCCCCAATCACCGACAGTCAAAACCTGGGGTACTCTGACCTCTCCCTCTCTCACCTCACAC
Source organism: Callorhinus ursinus (assembly GCF_003265705.2). Classification (NCBI taxonomy): domain Eukaryota; kingdom Metazoa; phylum Chordata; class Mammalia; order Carnivora; family Otariidae; genus Callorhinus; species Callorhinus ursinus. The sequence continues at coordinate 7,196,119 of NW_027397118.1, forward strand.
GCAGCATCACTAACTGACTATGAGAGCCTACGAATCGATCTGTCTCCAGGGTCCTTCCTGCTCAGCACGCCCAGACCGTGCTAGTACCCCAGGGGCTCTGAGTATGTTACCCTCCTTGCTCAGAATCTTTCAAGGTCTCCTCTTGGTTACACACAGAGGAATGGACTCTTCTTCTGGTCTCACAGTATGTGAGGTTATGGGCATTGCTGGTCTCACAGTATGTGAGGTTATGGGCTTTGATGTTTCACCTGCAATAGGCTTGAAATCCCAAGACCCGAGATGAAATCTTACATGTATCACTACTGATGTGACCCTGGGCAAGTTGCTTCACCTCTCTGAGCCTGTGTTTTCTTATCTCCTGAAGTGAAACAGCATTATTTCCAATCAAGTGTCTTGAAGATTAAATGAAATAATATATATAAAGTACTTACCCTTGTTCACCTTAAATCTCAGGCTACATTGTAGCTGCTATCAGCCCATATAAAGGTGCTTAGCAAAAAGTGCCTGCCTCAAAAAGCAGGTGCTCAGCAAATCAGTGCTTTCCCAAGGTGTCACTTGAGTGTGTACTGCTGCTGTTACTTTTATTTTAAAATGATTTGTTCCAGTTGCTTTTCATTTACAACAAGTGACGGGACTTCCAAGTGTATATGTTAATGCATTTACTCTATATCCGAGGTTGGCAAACATTTCTGTAAAGGGCTAGAGAGTGAATATTTTAGACTAGGCGGGTCACGTATGGTCTATGTCACAACTATTCAACTCTGCTGTTATAGCACAAAAGCAGCCATAGACCGCATGTGAATAAATGGGTATGGCTGCGTCCGAAAAAAAAAACACCTTTATCAATGGGCACTAAAATTTGGATTTCATACAGTTTTCACATGTCACCTAATATTCTTCTTTTGATTTTTTTCCCCCAACCATTTAAAAATTTAAAAACTATTCTTAGCTGGTGGGCTATACAAAAACACATGGTGGGGTGGATTTGGTCTGTGGGGTAGATTTGGTATAGTTTTTTGGCTATTTATCTTACTGAAAATCAAGGTTCTTGAGCTCTGGGACCTTACCTAGCTAGGATCCTACAGGGCCTGGCACATAGCAGGCCATCATTTGCTGACCCCTGATACAGAGTGTTCATTAAATTTACACAGGGGCATCTGGCTGGCTCAGTTGGTAAAGCATGCGACTCTTGATCTTCGGGTTGTGAGCCCCATGTTGGGTGTAGACATTACTTAAAATAAAATCTTAAAAAAATGTACCTAACAGTGAATTGATTTAAGAATGATGTGAAGTAAAGAAGAATACAGATGATATGTGGATCTGGAGAATATTCTGGAGAATATTCTGTACAAGAATAAGTTGGGGCAACACATCAATAGGTTTTATTGTCCTTAAAGCTGAACAATCTGGTTCAGCCTAACTGTCCAGCTGGACCTCTTTGAGGTCCAGCCAAACTGGACTTCTGTTTCCCCACACACACCCTGCACATTTCCCAGTCCCTTGGTCTGGAATAACCCCTCTGAGTTGTTTTTACTGACAGTACTTCTGATACCAAATGTGTGGGATTTTTCCAGACTAACAACCAGTTCAACTCTCCAGACACCTACTGGATGTCCTACAGTTCATTCAATTCTGACACGAAGTACCTGGAGCCAACATCAGACTCCATAGGTTTAAGGTCTCAGTCCCACAAGAATGCCCTCAATTCAGATACTGGTTGCAAGGAATGGGTGCCAAGGTACCCACACTTCTATCTGACTCGGCTGCAAAGTAGGGGGTTCCCACAACCCCTCCTTTCAGGTTCAACAACTTGCTCAAAAGCTCATGGAACTCAGGAAAGTGCTGTACTTACCATTCCCAGCTTATTAGGAAGGATACAAAAGAATAACCAGATGGAGCGGTATATAGGGTGTGGAATGGAAGGGTCTAGAGCACAGGAACTTCTGTCGAGGACACTATACAGTCTTTTTATATCATGATATCACACCTTCCCATTATGCTCATTAAAATCACATCCTTGAAGGGCCACATTAAATACCACCCCTGTCAAAAACCTGCGAGTGATTCCTCCCTACCCCCACAAATGCTATTTTCCCTTCTCTGTTCCTTCTGTTCATGCCCTTTTCTCTCAGCAGTAGCTTGTTGGCACCTCCATTATTGTATTATAGTTATTTGGCTATTTGTCTTACTTAAAATCAAGGTTCTTGAGGTCTGGGACCTTATCTAGCGAGGATCTCACAGGGCCTGGCACATAGCAGGCCCTCAGAAAGCATTTCTTGAATTTTGTTTCCTTGAACTGAAAATAGGCTTTGACGTTATTCTGGCCCCTGCATAACTGACGTAATGGAGTGCAAGAGATCAGATAGTCCAAAATGTAGTAAATGGAGCAGTCCTGGTAGGAAGCTAAGGAGGGGAAAGGCCTGGGGGGCCCGGGGCCAGCAGAGAGTCTGGTTTGGTCTGGAAGGTGGCATGGCTCGTCTATATTCGTGATACCTTTGGCAGGAAGCGGGCCTGAACAGAGACAAAAGTAGGGCTTCTCAGAGCTTCCCACGTATCCGAGAGGCTGAGCAAAGAGCACAGTGAAATTCAGCTGCTGGTTCCCTCTGGGCCTCAAGAGAGGTCTGAGAAGGGCCTCACGATATACATCATGCCCCAGTTCCACGGAGTGAATCAGGCTCTGAAGCAATTGGCAATTGGCCTTAATCACGAGCCACATCTCGCAGGTTCTGGACAGACGAGCTTTGTCATTTCTCTGAGGGAATCGCTGCCATTTGTCTCCCAGGCTCCGAGCAGCAACCCCCCCTTCCCCCGCCCCATCTAGCCCTGATGAGATGGCAATTTAAACTGCTCCGATTAGCAGGTTTCATTAGGTAAGAAGGACCGATTAAGCAACAGTGGCCCAAATAACCTTTGTGGTACAGACACTTTTTCGAAGCCAGCGGAAGTCTTGCCAAATTAAAGAATGTCAGGATGAGATACTATGAATATCAGTTTCCTTCTCTTTGGCAGTGGAGAGGATTAATTAAATGCTTGTGAAGTGCTTTGAAAGTTTTAAGCTGTTAAGAATTATTGTTCTGTGTAATAGGGAAAAAATAGAATTCTTGGCTCATTAAAGCGGTAATGTTGTAAGCCTGGGTGCTCTTCTCTGGGTATCTTTGAGACCTACATTTTTATTAAAAGAAAGAACAAGAAAGAGGAGAAATGTGTCTATGAATACACATTACACGTGCTGGAAAGTCAGCTGGGTTTATCAGTGTTTCTGTTGACTAGGAGATGAACTGCAAGAAGCTGTTTCTTATTGACTACCAAAGAGACAGTTACGAAGAAGCAGTTGTTCAAATGTGTGGGGACAGCCTCCCTAATATTAGCAGACAGGCATTTGATTTCTCTCAAGGCACGAAAAGGCTGTGAGATTCTGTGCATGTAAACATGAGGCTCAGTGAGCTTTGATGGTCTCTTCCATCTTAACATGACTAAACCAGGCAGACATCCCTCTGCCTTCTCTCTCTTGGCAGATTGGCCCAGGGACGTTTTTTGCTTTGTTTCCAGATGTTCTGTGATATTTGAAAGGGCGCCATCCTCCGTGGGCTCTCACTTCTCTTTCCATCTTTATTGACTGAGGGCTTACACTTCCTTTCAAGTCTATACAAGCTTCCTGGTGCTGCTGTAGCAAATGACTGTAAAGTCAATGGCTTCAAACAACACAAATGGATCTTCTTACAGTTCTGGAGGTCAGAAGTCTAAAATCAGTCTCACTGGGCTCACGCCAAGGTGTCGGCAGGGCTGGTTCCTTCTGGGAGCTCCAGGGGAGAATCTGTTTCCCTGCCTTTTCAGCTTTCTGGAGGCTGCCTGCGTTTCCTGGCTCCGGGCTCTTTCCCAGCACCACCGTGAACTCTGCTTGTGTCCTCACACATCCTTCTCTCTGACTCTCCTGCTTGCCTCTTTCCTGGTTTAAAGACCCTTCTGATTATATTGGATCCACTGGGACAGTCTAGGATGATCTCCTCTCAAGATCCTCAACTCAACCCCCATCTGCAGAGTCCTTTTTGTCCTGTAAGGGGACATAGTCACAGTTCTGGAGATTAGCTTATGGGTGTTTGCGGGGCTGTTAGTCTGTCTGCCACCGTGCCCATCCCCCAATCCCTTTCTGTTATTTTCTGTCTACCCCAGCCAAGCCCTGTCCTAAATGTTTCACGTGGATTCACTCATTTAATCTTCACAACCACCCTTGAACAGAGGTCTGTTATTATAGATGAGCAAACTAAGGCAAAAAGGTTAAATTACTTGCCTAGGGTCTCTTAGTACCATCTAGAACTCACAGATTTTGTCCTTAAAGACCTTTCATTGTCTTTATTGCTTTTAATTACAAAAGCAACACAATATAGGTGAATAAAGGGGACACCTGGGTGGCTCAGTTGGTTAAGCATCCGACTCTAGATTTTGCCTCAGGTCATGATCTGAGGGTGCTGAGATTGAGCCCTGCGTCGGGCCCCCACTCTCTCAGCACAGTTTGCTTGTCCCTCTCCCTCCTTCTCAGCTCCTCCTCCAGCTCGTGCACTCTCTCTCTCCCCCTCTCAAATAAATACATGAATAAAATATTTTAAAAAATCATAATTCTAATGAAAGTCAGTCTCCCTCTCCTCCACAACATCTTCATCTGGATCCCCTGCTCCTAGTGGCCCTCTGCAATTTTAGTGCTTCTAGTAGTCACCACTATACCCTACATGTAATACACATGCCTTAATTTTTTTAACTAACATATAGTTGTAGGTAGTTGTCTAGATAACATATACTTTTATTAATTCTAAAATTATTAAAATGAGAATCCTGAATTTAAAAAGAATTCACGGGTAAACCCCTAGAGAGCAGCTAACTGAGTTTAAACACACCGGCACAGAGCAAAGAGCAAAGGTTTTGGAGCCCCAAGGACCTGGATGCTAACTTTCACTCCACCACTTATTAGTGCATGCCCTGGGAAAAACTACTTACCCTCTCCTGAGTTTCAGTTCCCTCATCCCGAAAATGTATCCTTCATACATACTCTTAGTTGTAAATGAAGTAACCTGTACTTTAAGCAAGTTAGGAGTTCAATAAATGCTAGTTCTTCCAAGAAAGAAGGAAAAGGTATCTGCTAACAATGAGTGAAAACACGGACCAAAAAAATGGTAAATCGATTCTGTTGGCAGTCAGTTTTTCTTTTTTTCTTTTTTTTATTTAAGATTTTATTTATTCGAGAGAGAGAGTGAGAGCACAAGCGGGATGAGGGGGAGGGGTGGGGTAGAGGGAGAAGCAGACTCCCCTCTGAGCAGGGAGCCCGATTTAGGACTCCATCCCAGGGCACTGGGATCATGACCTGAGCCGAAGGCCGATACTCAACCGACTGAGCCACTCAGGGCTCGGCAGCCAGCGTTTTTATGGACATCGTCCTTGTCTCATATTTCTTCATTTGCTTAATGAAAATTTTGAGGGCTCTCTCTGTGCCAGGCACTGTGCTAGGTCTTCATGGGAACACAGTGGTTGAATGTGTTACGCCCCTGGCTTCCAAAGGCGTAGTGTACTCCTTAGCACCTAACAGGGGCTCAACATATAATTTTTAAAAAGGCTAAATCCTGATGACTATAAAGAAAAGATTTGGATCCTTGGAAATGATTGTGTATTGCGAGGGGGAAGGTGTGGAGAAGGGGCTAGGGTGGGCAGGCATTAGAGCCAAAGCACTGGGACTATACTAGTATACTAATTGCATTTCATTGATTTAAGGCTGACATTTGGAAAAGTAATTGTTGTTAATATCACCTACTCCCACAGACCACCAGGTGTATACCAGCCTACATGATTTTTCTAGCTTCTTGCAAAATTTAGTGTCCAGCATGTCATCTTTTTCCTGAAGAAATAGATTAAATTCAAGGAGAAAACAGCGGTGGGAAATGCATTTTCTGGCCATTTCAGCTTTCGGGAACTTTCTACAGTTAGTCCCAGTCACTTTTTGGATGTTCATGCTGTGTCTCCAATTTTTTCTCCACCATGTTTGGCAGAATTTGTTTTGGATGCTGTTTAAGACGTTCACTAACCCCAGACAGTGAATGACTGGCAACAGCTGTGTCTGATAAAGAAAACATTGTTTCTGCTCTGCTTCAGGCATGTCTGACATGTTGGGGACCTGCTTTCCTTTGCAAAGCTAATAGGAATCTATTTGGGGAGGGAGGAGTGCCTCCCAGTTTCAGGCCAAGAAATGTTCTCTGTTTGGCCAGCAGCAGAGCTATGCTTGGAAGGAAATGCTAATGTCTTCAGAGCTATCCACCTAAGCTGAATGATAAATGGGTATTGATGGTCTAACATAAGAGCTGTTAGTGGTAGTTTCCTGGGCAGGAGATATCTCTGATTACCTGGAAACAGCCAGCCTATCAGCGATCCAGAAGTGATGGATTTGGTCTTGTGAACTGGTCTGTTGTAAAACAACTATATTGACGTTGGACACTTGAAAACATCTTTACTGTCTTAAACTAGTTTTGCCAACTTTGACAATGTTATCTGGGATTGTGTATATTCCATGCAAAGGACAATTTGCTTTGACTATTTAGAGGACAGTCCGTGTGCCTTGAATGACACTAACACATTCATCAAATGAGTCAGTGAATTAGTATAGAGGCTTGATGGAAGAGAAATTTGAAATATGGGCTTTCCAAAAATTCAGGGATTGCAGAGACCTATTCAGAAATCTACTAATTAGAGCAGCAGTAGGACAAGGACTAAACAAAGGCAGGATTTGTGCTTTGGGAAAAGGGCAGTGGTAACTGGGGGAAGGGAAGCCTATGCTAAGTGAGGCCAAAGCTTTGAGCTTTTGGGAGCATTTGGAAAGTTATTATAGCATTGTATTGTACTGGAGGGACGTTATGGAGTATATCTGATATATATAATATATAACAATATAAAATATATGTAATTTGAATATATATAATTTGAGTTCATGTTTCTTCTTTCTTTTTTTTTTTTTAGAGAGGGAGAGAGAGAGAGAGGAGGGGAGAAGGGAGAGTGAGAATCTTAAGCGAGCTCCTCGCTGTGCGTGTGGGGCTCAATCTCACAACTCTGAGATGGTGACCTGAGCCAAAATCAAGAGTCAGACGCTTAACCGACTGAGCCACCCAGGTGCCCCTTGAATTCATGTTTTATTTTGTTTTTTTTAATTTTTAAAAAATTTTCATTTTTTAGAGAGAGAGCCAGGGGTGGGGAGGGGCAGAGAGAGAGACAGGAAGAGAGAGAATCTCAAGCAGGCTCTATGCTCAGCACAGAGCCCAAAGTGGGGCTTGATTCCACAACCCCAAGATCACAACCTGAGCTGAAGTCAAGAGTTGGTCACTCAACCAACTAAGCTACCGAGGTGCCCCTGAGTTCATGGTTTTTTGTTTTTTTTTTTAAAGATTTTATTTATTTGACAGAGAGAGATAGAGAGGGAATACAAGCACAGGGGAGCTGGAGAGGGAGAAGCAGGCTCCCCGCTGAGCAGGGAGCCGGATGTGGGGCTTGATCCCAGGACTCTGGGATCATGACCTGAGCAGAAGGCAGACGCTTAACGACTGAGCTACCCAGGTGCCCCTGAATTCATGTTTCTTAAATTAAGTACACTGGTGTGCCCAGAGATCTGGCTAGACAGATGTGTCTGAGTCCTTTTAATTCATGGAACAGTTTAAAAATAGCCACGTAAGAGAGTGTGCCGTGAGGAAGAGTGTGTGTGCATGTGTATATTTTTAGAGAATTCCCATGTGAAGGAAATAATGATATCTAATTTTGAATGTGGTTTAATTGTTAAAAATCATGTACCAATGGAGTAAGTCAAAACACATTCTACTTATTCTACCTGCTCCTACTTCATCTCTTGGGTAGACTCTAGCCAGGCATCATGAAAAGACTAATTGTCATTGTTATCTGACCTATATTAAATATCAAGTTGTTATGAATTCATACAAGATCCCAGAGTATAGATGTGTCATCAGTGTCTGCTTTATTCGTAAGTAGGAAAGAGGAAAGTCAAGTTGCTTACTTTCACCAGAGCACTTATAAGGGGTCAGCTACGGGACTGGCACTTTATGTCCCACTGGAGTAGATGGAATTGTCATTTGATATGATTTGAGGGGGATAGGAAGGCTCCCTACCCTGAAATATTTTCCCCATATGGCCTGAAAATATCCAGCACTCATCCCGAAATATCATCAAGTAGAGCACTATCGGGGTTGGCTTTACAGTTTACTAAACACTTTTCTACAGATTAACTGTCCCAGAAGTAGAGCTGTCTTTCTATTCAGAAACGGATGCCTAATTACCTCACATTTGGGCTATTTTCCTTCAAAGGTTTCACATTTATAGTAGTGATGTGCGTGCCCCACCTATCCTCCATTCATACCTCCAGTAGGAATGAACTAAATCAGATTAAACCCTTCCTAAATCTGGTTAAGATTAGTGGAGATGAAATTAATCAAATGAGATTAGTTTTGCATAAGCAGGAAGCAGGAGAATTTTGACTCTTCTAGCTGAGAGTGGGCACCAACCAAGTCAAGGAAGGCAAGTGTGAAAATTCCAGGGGCAGAAGTTGCTTCTGAGTAGCTGAAGTAAAATTTTCAACACTTCGAGACTGGTGTGTGGTGTCTCCAGGGAACACTTTGTCCTGGGAACCCCTGCAGCTTAAAAGAATCTACCAGTTAATAAGGTGACTTCCCTCCTGTCCGCAGTGGGCCAGGTGAGACTCTGTTGTTTTCAGATGGACAAAATGCTGTTGGATAAGAGAAGGGACAGGGATATGAGGGAGCCAAAAATTTGATTCTGGCAAAGCAGGGTATTTGGAACTTTGTCATACTGGCAAGTTTTCTTTGGTTGATGCCCATTGTACTGTCCACAGAGGCCAAGAAGTTCTGGGGAGCAATAGTCCAGTGCTTCTCTTCCCCCTTAGATCCAGAAATTGACCACTTGTATCCTTTACAATCCCGTATGAGGCCACCTGACTATTCCCAATGCATCACCTGTGAACATGGAAAAGTTACCTCCAAACTGGAGGGAAACTGAACTTTGTTGACCTTATAACTCCCCCAACCTCCAAAAATATGTGAGAGGAAACTGCAGTTTAAATAATGTAATTAGGAATATTGTAAAATTATATTTTGTGCAAGTACTGTTGGGCATTTATATGTACATACCTGGTATGGGATTGTATAAACAGATAATGTAGACCATAATTTATGGGCAATTCAAAGGATTTTTAAGGGTCATTTTGATTACACTTGTATTTTTCTTTATGGGTAAAGTTTAGAACGTAACCCTGGAAAGATGTGACGCCTCGGCTCTTTGTTCTTCTTCATATCCTATCCTCCCTAAATCAGACTGATTTCACTCCAGATCCAACTGTCTCTCCGACACCCTCCTCAACATGCTCTTTGCCACCTTTTGGTTCAGGCCTTCACTTCTTGCCTAGACAGAAGTGTTCTCCCTGGTCATCCTTCACTCATTTTGGCCAATCTCCTTAGCCAAGCCCTACATCCCTATCACATTCAGTCTTCGCCATTCTCTTTTGTGATTGTGTCTTCATATATGTTATCACAGCTTGGAAAGTCTTTCCATCTTCCTCTGGACAACTCTTACCCATAAGCCAAGGCCCGGTTCCGACTTTATCCCTCAGTGAATCCTTTCTTGGCCTCACCGGTCTGAGAAGTATTGTCCATTACATAATTTGGATACCTTGGCCCACCAAGCCCATCACTGTCTGTACCTCATCGACTTCATCATTGTCTGTACCATATTCCTGTGCCTTGTGCCCCATTGGTCCCTTCCCTGTTCCCCCAAGGGAAAAAAACCACAGTAGAGACTGGTTTTCAGTTCCTGCAACAGGGCAGGCTTCTTACCGTGCAACGCTTTCCTCTGAAATGCTTTTCCTTTTATTCAAGTCTTCCACTTACCCCACAACCTGGTTAATTTCTTCTAAAACTTCAGTTCTTACTCAGTCACCTATCCTATATTATCTATCTGGCCAGTTAAACACCTTCTTGGCATCAGGCACCTTTTTCTTTCTTTTGTAACATTTTTCACGGGATAGTTATATATCTGTGAGGTTGATTAATGTTTGTGTACCCCATCGGATACTCTGAAAACAGGACTAGTGTCTCTGCATTCTTAGAACCTAGCACTGTGCCTGGCATTGGTGAAATGAATGAAGAATAAATAAGTGAATGTCTCCCTGACTAGGTAAGCTCCATGCGTGTCCAAGCACAGTGTATGACAGAATATTAGAATTGCTATGCAGGTATTTATTGTTGAAGGAATGAATGATATAACACCAATAATAACTGTACATAACTCACCCAAGTTCATCTGACTTGGGCTTTGGGGACCAGCATATTAGCATTATATTGGTAGTATAGCTTGCAGCTAAGAACAAGTGTGGTCTTTTACTTTCCCAACCTCAAGAAACACTGGCTCTGCTAATGGTTGCAGAGAAAGACAGCAGGCACAATAATCAAAATATTAGGCTGAGAAGTAGAGGTATCAACACACAACACACATTTGTTGAGAAGCTAGAAATTAGCAGCTTGCATCAGTATCTAAAATAACTTTGTGTCTTTGGCTTTGGAGCTCAAACTTTGAGTGTGTTCTCAGTGGAGTGCTTATATTAAAAACTTATCAGCCAAAAAGCTTTCCTATTGGTGAGGAGTTTGGAGATAATGGAAGGACTACTCCCTGGATGTTTCTAATATCTCACGTAAAAAGTACCTTTTAAGTTTTCACATAGAATAGTATTTTTATAGAGCCTCTTACATGGAAATCCAGTTTGTAAATGTTCTGACACTGGCGTTTGCTCAGATATATACGTTGTACCCATCAAAGAACTGTGAATATTTTCCTTTTATTTTTTATTTAAAAAGAAACGCAGAGTCCCACGAGTGAGACTTCCAGATGAGTGAGGACACAGGGGGGAAAGGCGTGCTTTCCATACTACCCATTTGTCAGCTAAAATAAGCCTTTGAAACTCATCCGGCTTTCGCTGAACTGCGGCTCAAACCTAAGGGAGGGGCTTGGACTTCTCATTTAGGGGTGGGGTCCCGGTCGGTGGCCATCGCAGCCGGTTTCTTTCCCTTTGGGAAAGAGTGGAGTTGGGAAGGCCCGGTGGAGGCGCTATGTGAAACCAGCAAACCAGACCCGACGGGCCGTAAATAGGAGGCAAGGACGCAGGACGACCAGTTGGGCGGCGGAACAAAGCCCCGCGGGGGGCGCGCGACCAGAGTTCCGTGACGCGGCAGGCAAGCGCCAGCTTCTCCCGGGCGGGGACGGTTGCAGGCAAGAACGTGACGTGCCCGCGTTTGTTGGGCGCGAGCTGTTAGTCACAGCAACGGTAACGAAGAGCCGAAGCGCCAACCGCCACCCTCAGAGACCCGCACCACGATGCCCTCGCGGGTCGCCGCCGGCCGGGCGAGCGCCTCTGCGCTTGCGCGCCCGCGGGAAGCCCCGCCCCCTCCGAGCGGCCGGCGCGCGGGGCCGCGCCTCCTCATGGCGGCCGCCGCAGTGTGTGGTATTTAGCGGGGGCGCGCGGCGGGCTCGAGGACGCGCGAAACGGCGGCGGCGGCGGCGGCCAGGGGGGAGCCGGGGCGGCCGTTGCGGGGCGCGCTCTCGAGCGGCGGCGGTGGCCCAGGGTGTCCCGTCGGTGCCGGCACGGGGAAGAGGCGGTGGCGCTGCCCGCGGTGGCGGGGGTTGGCGGCGGCGACGGAGAGCGTTTGAGCCAGGACCGGGGTCCGAGGCGCGCTCTCCGCCTACAGAAATGAGCCGCCAGACTGCAACAGCATTACCTACTGGAACCT
>NW_027397118.1:7212949-7306651 GCF_003265705.2 Callorhinus ursinus
TTCGTATATTTTGGATGATAGTCCTTTATCAGATAAGTCTTTTGCAAATATTTTCTCCCAGTCTGTCTTCTCATTCTCATGACAGGGTCTTTCCCTTCAGGTCATTTTCCACTTTTATGTATCAAGGTATTTTACGATTTACCTGTCGAAAACTAAAACCTTTATTATTTCCAACTGTCCAAGGCTCTTACCCCTATTTTCAGTTGATCATTGGGTCCTGATTTTGCTGCCATCTGGTTGTCTCAAGTTTTGTATTGCTTCTCTCTCACTCATTTTCACATTTACATTCAAGTCTTCTGCCTTCTAAGTAGTCTGCTTTTGGTCTCTGCCTCCGCCCTTCAGTTCTTCCTATTGTAGTTGAAGGGAGCTTTCTAATGTAGGCAACTTACAAGAACTTCAGTATAAACTACAGAGTTCCTTGATATGGATAGTAAGTACACAGCCATTTTCCTTTATGTACCTGTAAGTGCCTGTATACATATTTTCTCTCTTCCAGCTAAGCTTTATAATCTCAGTCTGGACATCATTTAGCTGAGATACTGTTCCTGGACTTCCCATCTTGAATTGGGTGTCATCTCTCTGTGTTCCCATAGCACGCTTGACCCCACTCTAACAGGTATCCCCCTGAACTGTAATTTTTCTGTACTGCTTTGCCTGCACAATCTCTGTGACTGCAATCTTTGTGAGGACTTTTGTCTTAATCACCCTTGTTGGTCTAGAGTTTAGCATTGTTTCTGGTACGTAGTTGGTGCTCTGTAAATATTTATTGAATGACTGACAAATTGTCACACTGTCCTTAAAATGTACTTTTCTAGCCTTATCCGCCAACATTTCTTGTCCTACCTAGTCAAGCTGGGTTTTTTGTTTCTTGAATACTCTCTGTACTTTAGATCTGCCTTTGCTCATGACTGTACTTAAAGCTCTCAAATATCTACTTGTGCTACTTTGGGCAGATTATTTAAACTCCAAGCCTTAGTTTTCATTAATTTGTGAGGAGCTGTTAAGCGTTTTGCTGCAGCCTACCTCATGCCCCATATTTTAACGCTAGAGTAACAGTATAGTTGAGGGGTGAAGGGGCCAGGGCTCTGAAGAATCGGACCTGGAGGTGTCTCTTGGCTCTGTCACTTACTATTGTGTTTGTGGCTTTAAGCTCCAGGAAAGCAGGGACACGGCCTGCTTTTGTACCTTAAAAGCGCAGTTGCCTATCCATAGAAAGTGCTTAAATAATTTAAAAAATGATTAAGTTACTTAATTTCTCTAAATATTACCATTTACATTCTAGTGAGGGAAATAAACAGAATTACAAATTGTGATATGTACAGATCTTCCTCCACTTACTATGGGGTTATGTCCTGATAAACTCCTTGTAAATTGAAAATACTGTAATTTGAAAATGCATTTAATACAGCTAATCTACTAAACATCACAGCCTTAGCCTAGCCTACCTTAAACTTGCTAAAAACACTTACATTAGCCTACAGTTGGGCAAAACGATCTAACACAAAACTTATTTTATAATAAGGTGTTGAATATTTCATTCAGTTTCTTGAACACTGTGCTGAAAGTGAAAAACAGTGGTTCCTAGTGTATTGGTTGCTTACCCTCTCAGTTGCCTGGCTGACTGGGAGTTGTGGCTTGCTGCCGCTGCTCAGCATCATGAGAGTGTATCATACTGCACATTGATAGCCTGGGAAAAGATCACAGTTAAAAATTCAAAGTACAACATATCGCTTTTGCACCATTATAAAGGAAAAAATCATTAAGTGAAACCATTGTAAGTTGGGAACCATCTGTACTATAAAGGAGTTAAAAGTGCAGAAGTAAAGAATAATGGGGGTGGGATGGAGACCTGCTGTCAGATGGGCTGACTTTTAAGCTATGTTAAGGATAAAGAGAGCCCTTTGAAGGAGTGAAGGGAGAAGCTTTCAGAATGAAGGAGAAGCAGGGGTGAAGGCCCTGAGGCTTGCATGAACATGTATGTACTTACTGTAGTTCTAGAAGTTGAGGGAAAGGAGTGTTGTTGGAACAAATGGATGATGGGGAGAGATAGCCAGCAATCAGATCCTGCAGTCAAAGTAAGGAATGAAATTTTTAAGGTACTGAGAAGCCATCGGAAGGTTTTAATTAAAGGAGTAGCATAATTCACTTTTAACTTTTAAGATAGCTTTAGCTGTTGTTTGGAGAATTGATTAGTCAGAAGGCCATTAGTCAGAAGTGGATTATGGCCTGGGTTAAGGTGGTGGCAGTGAAGATGAAAAGTGGATGGATTTAGGTGTATTTTGGAGACAATTAACAGGACTTGGTTGGTGGATTAGATGTGAGAGGTGAGGGAAGGAAGGAATTAGGTGATTTCTGGCTTGAGCAGCGGTGTGGAATATGGTGCTGCTTACCAAGGTGGGAAAGACTAAAGGAGGGAATGGGGACAGAAGGATGGCAATAAAATTGAAAGTTCTGATAGGTTGGATTTGAGGTATCTATTAATGAGACACCCAGAACGAGACAGTGAGGTAGAAGGGATATCGGAGGTGTAGTCTCACAGAAGCCAGATGGGAAATGCTAGAGCGTGTTCAGGGATCAGAGGGATGGTCTGATAGAAAGGGAGGGAGGGATTGGTGTAAGCAGGAGGGTTAATAGAAGGGGCGCGAAGTCCGAGTAGGTGAGAGGACAGCCCTAGGTGCGGGTCACTTCTTCATTCTGAAGGGAGGGAAGGAGGTGGTGAATCAGCATTTGATGGCTTCTGTGGTATTTTCTAAAGGAAACATGGGTGAAGCCACCAGTTGAGAGTATTTATAGTTAGTGAATACTAGACTGCCGTAGGTTAAAGATGTAATAGACACATTGAGAAACTGAGCAGAGCCAGGGAAAAGATATTGTGATGTATTAGCCAATGAGGAAGCCTGATACTGTTCAGGAGTTTTTTGGAGACTATCTAGAGCAATAGTATTTTTGTTTCTAAAAGTAAACTTTTTTGTTAAAGTATAGCATAAGCAGAGAAAAATATTCAAATTACAGGTAAATGTATAACTTGATGGATTTTTACAAAGTGAACACACTGTTGTGATTAGCTCCCATGTGTCCCAATTACTTTTATTATTTTTTTTTGTAAATCTTCTTGAACTTTAAGCTGAATAATACAGAAAAAATAGTCTATTTTGGTTCAGTTTATTCTTTCAGCTTGAGCCACAGTGACCAGAATGGTACTGACAAAAACCTTTCATTAGGTTTGAGATTACCCAGTCGTGTTGAACTTATTCGCGGTTTTTGTTGGTTTGTTTTTAAGATTTTATTTATTTATTTGAGAGAGAGGGAGAAAGAGCACAAGCAGGGGGAGGGGCAGAGGGAGAGGGAGACAGGCAGACTCCCCGCTGAGCATGGAGCCAGACCGAGGGAGGGCTCCATCCCAGGACCCTGAGATCAAGACCTGAGCCGAGGTCAGACTCAGACCCTTAGCTGACTGAACGACCCAGGCACCCCTGTTTGTTTTTAATAGCGGGGGGTATGGGGAGCACATGGGAGAAGAACAAGAAAGTTGGAAGGTAAACCTTTGGACAACTAATCTATATTTTTAAAGTAGATATTGGGGGCGCCTGGATGGCTCAGTCAGTTAAGCATCTGCCTTCGGCTCAGGTCATGATCCCAGGGTCCTGGGATCGAGCCCCGCATCGGGCTCCCTGTTCAGCGGGGAGTCTCCTTCTCCCTTTCCCTCTGCCTCTCCTCCTTGCTCTTGCTCTCTCTCTAATAAATAAATAAAATTAAAAAAAATAAAGTAGATATTGCCAGTGAGAAATATTTTCTTAAAAAGTTAGAAGAATTTGGGGTGCCTGGGTGGCTCAGTTGTTAAGCATCTGCCTTCGGCTCAGGCCATGATCTCAGGGTCCTGGGATTGAGCCCCACATCGGGCTCCCTGCTCAGCAGGAAGCCTGCTTCTCCCTCTCCCCCTGCTTGTGTTCCCTCTCTTGCTATCTCTCTCTATGACAAATAAATACATAAAATCTTAAAAAAAAAAAAGAATTTAATGCCAGTCTTGAATTTTCTAGGAAGTATTATACTGTCCTTGTTATTTATTATTGTCATTCTGATAGGCTTAGCTAGTGATGGTTGATACAGTGAAATTTAGTGTAGGCGCACCTGGGTGGCTCAGTCGGTTAAGCAGAGTTTAAGCGTCTGCCTTTTGCTCAGGTCATGATCCCAGGGTCCTGGGATCGAGCCCCACGCCAGGCTCTCTGCTCAGCGGGAGCCTGCTTCTCCCTCTCCTTGCCGCTCCCCCCACTTGTACTGTCTCTCAAAAAAAAAAAAAAAAAAAAAAGATAGTGTATACTAGCTTCTTTAAAAGACTCTTATCTTGGAAAGATTACTTCAATAATTGATTTAAGTAAATGGAATAATCTCACTGTTCAAAACTCTTTGCTGTTTTATTTTCTCCTTTGTGTTTTACCTTTTGCTCCTTTGAGTTTGGTTAAAATTCAGGCGTGTGTATGCGCGCGCATCCCAAGGACCCTGATTTAGCTTTGTTAGGGACAACTTCAGATGTCTTAATACAGATAATTGTGAATAGATGTCTGCAGATTGTATTCTTTTGATTTTGTTTGGTGAGGTAATCGACAAATTTTATTTTGTCTTATAATTAACTTTTTTATTATGATATGTTAATCACCATACATTACATCATTAGTTTTATAATTAACTTTTAAAACGCTAAGTTTAAGACTTTTTATAAGTATAAACTGTAATATGTATATGAAATATGTGGGTTTTTTATATTATATGAATGGGCGGTCTCAATTTTTTTTCCCCTATTAGTAACCATATATTTCAGGCATTTTAAGAAAAAAGAGAAATCTAAGAAAAAAGCATCAAGGCAGGTAGACAAAATAAGCTCTTGATTTCTCAGTGTTTCAATTTTTGTATGAAGTCACCAGCAATTCATTAGCAGGAAAGTGTGGAGACACAGAATATGCACTGAAATTTAATCCTTTTTATTACCAAAATAATATATATGTTTTATAGAACATTGGAGGAATACATACAGAACTGCAACCCTTATCTTCCCCTTGATCGTTCATAATCTGATGATTGGAAAGTAACCATTGTAGACATTTTGGCGTAGTTTCTAGTCTGTGTGTATGTGTTAACACATTTTTTTAAAGTCAACCATAGATATTTTAATTTCTTTGATCTGACATAAATCCTTGTAGATATTTTCCTGTTAAATGATTACCACTTGTCAGTAACGACATGTTTGAACTGTGTAATTTTTTTTTTAAGATTTTATTTATTAGAGAGAGAGAGAGAGAGTGAAAGAGAACACGAGCAGGCGGGGGAGAGAGAGAAGCAGGCTCCCCGTTGAGCAGGGAATGCGATGCAGGGCTCAGTCCCAGGACCCTGGGATCATGACCTGAGCCGAAGGCAGACGCTTAACTGATTGAGCCACCCAGGCGCCCCTGAACTGTGTAATTCTCAATGATGATGTTTGTGCTTATAGTCTGTATCCTGAAGTTTTTGATAGGTTGTGTGGCTATAGTTCAGTGGTCCCATCTCTGATCTCTGTGGTTCCTGGTTCTAAACTTGCCTCTCTTCTCTAATCCTTCGCTTTAAGTCTTTAAACCACATTCTGCAGTTCCTATGCCCTTCCAGTTTCTTTTCTGTCTCATTATATGGTACATACAAATATACAGAGAACAGCTATATCAGTGTGTGTGTTTACTTAACTATTTTTTTTGTTTTAACATAAATAGGATTATGATATTATGTGGCTTTTTTTAACCCACTCATTTAAAAAGGTTGATTCTTATATTAGTAGATATGAGTCCATCTTATTTTTTTAAAAAAAGGCAGCATAGTGTTCTGTTGTATGGACCATATATTTTAGTCACTCTCTTAAGATAGGACTTGAATTTTCAGTTTATTTGCTGCTATAAACAGGATTGCTGTAGGCATCCGGATACATACACTTTTGCCAACTGTAAATTAGAAGAGGGACTTGGAAGAAATTGCTGGGTCATAGAGTATACACACTTGAAATTTTGAAGCAAAGTGCCAAATCTTATTAGAAGCTTCCACAGTGGACATTTCCAACAGTGTAGGAAAGTCTCTTTCCCCACATCTTTGCTGATCAAAGATGGAATCAAATCTTTGAAAACAAATTTCTGTCCTTTCTTAAGCAATACATGCAATTTGTGACGTTTCTTATACCAAGTTTTTGAACTTTTTTCCTTTTTTCCTGGAGTTTTACATGCACATATAATTCAAAATAAAATATTCTTAGGTTTGTTTTTTTTTTGAAGAAAAACTCCCTGCCTCTATTCCTCTCTAGGTGTCCTTTGCCAGAGGCAACTGTTTTTACTGAGCTATTTTTGTATTTACCATCTTTGTCTCTAACATGCTTCTATTGTTAAATCCAGATTTCAGTTTTAGGCCTTATCTATTAAATTCCTTTTGTGGATTTAACTTGTCTTTCTGCCTCCATCACATGTACAAACCTTCCCATTTATATACTCTCTTAATTTAGTAACATGATTTCGTATTTGCATTATTATGATTATAAAAGTTATTCACAATTTGAGCCATATAGTAAGCTGTTGTAACTTTTTTCCTTGTACTTTTAAATTGGAATTTGTATAATTTTCCTTGTCGTTAATGCTTGTCTTTTCTTGTTTGCTTTGTTTTCTCTGTGCTTGCTACTAATGCCGCCCCACATTCCTTACCACTTGTCTACGTGTTCAGGGTGCTGGATGCCTCACGTTGCCTTCTTCCACTAGTGTAAAATTGACATTGTCAGTGTTCCTTTTACCTTTCTTGAGGGTTACATCTTAATTGTAGGCCATGTTGCCCTTTTTCTTGGTTCGTTCCCTTATGTGTATTTGAAGGGCTTGTCCTCCAGGAGCTTCCTAAAACATATCCAGGGGAAGTAATGTTTTGAAACTTTGCATCATTATTCTGTCAACACTTTTAGGTAATTTCGGTTGCACTTAGAATTCTAGACTAGTAATCATTCTCTTTGAGGATTTTAAAAAGCATCACTCTATTGCATCTGGCTTTGGATGTTATTGCTCAAAAGTCCAAAGTTCTTTTGCTTTCTGATTTATTTGTTCACCCAACAAATAATTTATTGAGCCTGTGTGTCTGCTAGGCATTTTTAAGTATTTGGGATACATCACTGAATCTGACAGAAATTCCTGCCTTTCAGGTTGAGGAGGAGGAGCACTGCTACAACAAGCATAATTAAATTGTGTAGCCTGATAGAAGGTAATACATTCTGTAGAAAAAAATAGAGCAGAAATGGGGGGAGGGGAAGGAGGAAAGAGAGGGTAGTGGAATGGGTAAAGGATTAGGAGTGCATAGTGGAGGGGTCATTGGGCAAAGTCCTGGTCACTGTTCTAAATAGAGGGACAGGGGACAGGGTAGGTGTCATTGAGAAGGTAGCATACAGGCAGAGATTAGAAGGAGGTGAGAGAATCAGTTATATGTACATCCAGGAGAAAAGCATGTTAAAGCAGAGGCCCAAAGGAACATCTTAGTCTTAGGGAACCAGGAGGCTAGTGAGAGGGAAAGAAGTGGGAGATGAAGTCAGAGAGTAATCACCATATTGTGTAGGGGCCTTATCGGCCGTTTAAGGTTGTATCTGTTACTTGGATATGGGTTGCCAAGGGAGGAGGGTATTGAGCAGAGGAGTGACATGACCTGATATAAATTTTAACTGGATTTTTCTGACTCCTGTGCTTAGAACATACTGGGCTGGGTGTGGGAGACAAGGATGGAAACAGGGGTGAGTGCTGTTTAGAAGGATATTTTAATAATGTTGGTGAGAGATAATGGTGGCTTGAACTATATTACATGGAGGTGATAGAGGTGGTGAAGAGTGGCTGGATTCTGGATATATTTTTAAAGGTGATACAGTAAGATTTCCTGGTGGTTTTAGATATGTGGTCTGAAATAAAGAATCAAGGATAACTTCTAAGGCTTTTGAACTGAGTAACTGGAAGAATGGAGTGGCCATCAAGAGAAAGGGGAAGGTGGTGGGTGGAGTAGTCTGGGAGAAGATGAGGGGTTCAGCTTTGTTCATCAGCCCCCTTTTACCCCCCACCCCATCCCTGCCCGCAGCGATATCTAGGAAGTTGGATGTAAGAGAAATCTGGAGGGGTTTTTTTGTTTGTTTGTTTGTTTTTTAATCTGGGCTGGAGATGTTGGTGGAATTTAAAAACTGTGTAAGACTGAATGAGATCAACAGAGTGAGGAAAAGTGGACCATGGACAACTCCCAATGTTGAGAGTTTGGGGAGAAGAGCAGGAATCAATAAAGGCAGCTGAGGAGTAGCTGGTGATCTAGGAAAACTGTGTGCAGGGACAGCGAACAGTTTATTAGACAGGAGGAGCCAGTGATCAGTTCTGTTAGATGTTGGTGACAGTTCAAAACTTGTACATTAAAAACAAACAAAACTGCAAAATCAGTGTGAAATACTAATTTACTAAAGCATTGGTTACTGCCTGCTAAATTGAAGTCTTGAAACGACACGGGTTATGCAATGGACTGTTGTTATTCTCTTGTTTTTGGGTTAAACATACCCGAATTGCCCGGTATGCTGTGGTCACCACACGTATTGCATTTTCTTACCAGCGTATAAATGCTTCAGTGAAAACCATGATGCCATTTGGGCTTTGCTTTACACCAGTGCGTCATTTGCATTTGAGGTGGCCTTCTGCTTTTGTCTTTAGTCCTTCATAATTAGAGTACTGTGGTATTGACTTGGAGCCAGCGTGACCATAAATGCAGATCGGAGCATTCAATTATTTGGCTACCAGATGGAGTCAGATTATTCAGAATGTGCTACTACTGCTTTTTAGATTATTAAACACAGAAAATAAAACATTCAATTTTTATAGAAAATGTGGACCATCCCTCCCCCCCAAGAATAGAATCTTAATTTGAGAAAAATATTTTATTTTTTAACTTTGAGGAAAATTTGAGTATAAGTTAATTCATGTGTTATATCCTTATTTGAAATAACTGAAATGATTTGGTTGGAGTTTCAAATCTAATGCTTATGAAGACAAATTATAATTTTCAATGAAATAGTTAATTTGAAAAGGCTCCATGAATTTTTTATATGGCATTTCTTTCCCATAAATCCCATTGTTTTTCTATTTTTTTACTAGTATAGAGCTACCTATCATATAATGTATTAAGACTGTAATATGACTTTTTACCTCATTTCTTTAATTTCTTCTGTCTCCCAAGCAATGTACTCTTCTGTTTAGCTTAGTATCACCAACTCTTAATGGGTTACTACCAGTTTTGATCTGCTTTAAAATTTTTGGCCAGAGTGTGTGTGTGTGTTTACCTACCATATTTGTCAGATGGAACGTGGAGTTGAATGGGTTGTATATTACAGTGTAGAACTGGGTAGCATAGCTTAATGCCAGGACAGAGCAAAAGAGGAAACATCTACAGGACTGTGTGACAGTTTTACATCCTGAGAGAGTACAAAACATAATCATGGTAATAAACAGTTGTATTCGAACTTGTACATAAATAACTAAGTGAATATTGGACACTTTTATCTAGACATTGTCAGATTTGGTTATATTGCAGTAGTGATTGTGTTGTAATCATGACTGATAAAGTTTCGATAAGTTCAAGTGTGTCACCAAAAATTCCATTATTTAGTAATGTGTGGTATGAAATAAAAAGGTTGAGAAAGCCTGTTTGATCCTCTTCCTGCTTCTTTTACTTGTATTTCTTTGCTCTTACCTTACTGCTTGATACTTTAATGTCTAATGGTTTAATGACAAACTCAGACTATCAAATTCTACCACTCTGATATAAAAGAAATTCAAAAAGCAACTACTTGCTAGGGCCAAAGATTTAATTTAAAAAATTTAGGGAAATTTGCTTTTTTTTTTTTTTTTTTTGCCAACTTGTATATAAATTGAATAGCTGTGTTGGATGAGAAGTATGTATTCAGTGCCAGTAGGAGATTATAGTGTTTTTGAGGGTTATTGGAAAGAAACGAAATTTAGGGACAAAGCAGACAATCTGGAATCAGGTTCTGTGCTTATTCTTAATTTTTCTGACCTTCAGTTTCCTCATCTGCAGTGTGGAGCTACAGCCTACTTTCTGAGGCTTACCTAAGTAGTGTGTATGAAGCTGCTGACACAGTTCCTTACAGGTTGATAGGTGCGCAGTTTATGCAGCTTCGTTCACAGCAAACTTTCTTTGTCAGATTTCAGACAGAATCCTAAATCGAGGTTATGAAAATGAACACAGTAGGTTGAAACAACAGTTTTCAGAAAATCCTGTATAATCCAGGTCTTTTTTATTCAGTGATTAATTGCAGGGTTCCTAGTATGACTCTGTAAACGTCACCGTTACTAATATATCAAATGTTTCCATGTATTTGATCTCAATGTCCAGAAAATCTGTTGTGGTTTTAATAATTTTACAAATGAGACATTTTTTTTAAAGGATTTTATTTACTTATTTATTTGAGAGAGGGAGGGCCCATGCGTACCAGCAGGGGGAGGAGCGGAGGGAGAGGGACAAGCAGCCTCCATGCTAGGACCCTGAGACTATGACCTGAGCTGAAGTCAAGAGTCCGATGCTTAACCGAATGAGCCACCCGGGGCCCCACACAAATGAGAAATTTGAGACCCAGGATATTGTAATTTTGCTTAATATCAAAATACTTAATAAGAGCTGAAGTAAGAATTCAGGTTTGAGCTTCTGATTCCAATCAAATTCATCGTTCTTTTCATTATACATAGGCATGTTCTCTAGGTATGTAGTCAGTACTGCATTACTAAAAATTGAAATTACTGTCTAGGAATTGATGAATTATGGAACTCTGATGTTACAAACAAACATTTTGAAAACTTGAAGAATTGGTATGGAAGTACATCTGTTTTTTTTTTTTTTTTAGATTATGTATGATGACTAAATGATTCACTTCACACATAGGTTTTTCTTTTTTTAAAGTAGATTTTATTTTTTTTTAGAGCAGTTTTAGATTCAGTAGGAAAATTGAATAGAGGTACGGAGATCTCCCATATTCACCCTGACTCCAGTCATGCATAGCTCCCCCATTGTCAGTAGTTCTCCACCAGAGTAGTACATTTGTTACAGTTTGATGTACCTGCATTGACACATCATTATCACCCAGAGTCCGTGGTTTACATAATGGTTCGGTGTTGGTGTTCTGCATTAGGAATTCTGACAGATGCATGATGAATGCTGTATGTCCACCATTATAGTGTACAGAAGAACAGCTTCATTGCCCTGAAAGTCCTCTGTGCTGCACCTATTCATTCCTCCCTCCCCCAGACGTCTGGCAAGCTGTGATCTTTTTACCGTCTCCATAGTTTTGCCAGTTCCAGAATGTCACATAATTGGAATCATATAGCATGTAGGCTTTTCAGATTGGCTTCTTTCACTTAGTAACATGCATTGAAGGTTCTTCCGTGTCTTTTCATGGCTTGGTAGCTCAGTTCTTTTTAGCACTAAATAGTATTCACTGTCTGGTTGTACCAGTTTATTTATCCACTCACCTACCAGAGGACAGCATCTTGGTTGCTTCCAAATTTTGGCAATTATGAATGAAGCTGCTATAAACACCTGTGTGTAGGTTTTTGTGTGGACATGTTTTTGAATCCTTTGGGTAAATACTGAGCAGCATGATTGCTAGATCTCATGGTAAGAGTATGTTTGGTTTTGTAAGAAACCGCCAAACTGCCTTCTATAGTGACTGTACTGTTGTGCATTTCCACCAGCAATGAATGAGCGTTCCTGTTGCTCCACATGCCCACCACCATTTGGTGGGGTCAGTGTTCTAGATTTTGGCCATTCTGATAGATAATGTAGTGGTATCTTCTTGTTTTAATTTGCATTTCCCTGATGACAGATGATGTGGAGCACCTTTTCATATGCCCGTTTGCCATCTGTGTATCTTTGGCTAGGTGTCTGTTAAGGTTTAAGTTGGGTTGTTAGTTTTATTGTTGAGTTTCAAAGAGTTCTTCGTATATTTTGGATAACAGTCCTTTATCAGATAAGTCTTTTGCAAGTATTTTCTCCCAGTCTGTCTTCTCATTCTCATGACAGGGTCTTTTGCAGAGCAGACATTTTTAATTTTAATCAAGTCCAACTTATCAGTTGTTTTTTTCCTGGTTCATGTGTTTGGTTGTGTTTTTGAAAAGTCCTTGCTAAAACTAAGGTCATCTAGATTTTCTCCCATTATCTTCTGGGAGTTTACATTTAGGTCAATGATCCATTTTGAGCTGGTTTTTTTTGTGAAGGGTGTGAGATCTGTGTCTAGATTGATTTTTTTTGTTATGTGGATAGCGAGTTGTTCCAGCATCATTTGTTGAAAAGGCTGTCTTTTCTTCATTGCCTTCATTTCTTTGTCAAAGATCAGCACACATCCCAGTTATTTTAAAGTGAATTCTAAATCTCAGTTGTGAATTCTCTTTAAGGTGTATATCAGTAAATGCATTCTACTTGCAGGGGCATCAGGGATAAGTGAGTTCTGCTTTTATACATATGCTGTTCCTTCTCCTTAGAATCCTTCATGCTGTTCTACTTGATTTAGTCATTCCTTCCAGAAATACTTGAGTACCTGGTCTGGGCTGGGTACTGTCCTAGGTGCTGGAGACACAAGCATGAGCAAAACAAACAAGGTCTATTCTCATGAAGTTTCTCAGTGCAGAAGTTCTGAACCAAAAGTAAATGGTTCAGGGATCCTGGGAGTTCTCAAGACCCTTTGAGGGTCAAAACTGTTTTCACAATAATGAGACATGAGGGTAGGGTGGAGTTTCCCAGAAGCTACATGGCATGTGGCATCTTAACAGATTAAATGCAAAAGCAGTTAATAAATGTCCAATTGCATTTTATTGCATCAGACATTGAAAAGATGTGCAAAAATGTGAAACACAGACATTTTTCTCCCTATTATGGAAAATATTTTTCATAAACATTTAACATGTCATGGATTTTTTTTACATGTAATGTAAATGTAATGGTAATTTTAAAATAAATACTTTAAAAATTTATTAGATTGAATTTCTAATACAGTAAATATCAGTACATACAAGCCACATAGACAAAAAGCTCTTTTGGAGTCCTCAGTAATTTTTTAAAAGTACAAAGCAGTAAAGAATAAGTTTTTTAAGTGCTCAACATCACTCAGCATCAGGGAAGTACAAATCAAAACCTCAGTGAGATACCACCTCACACCAGTTAGAATGGCTAAAATTAACAAGTTAGGAAACAACAGATGTTGGCGACGATGCAGAGAAAGGGGAACCCTCCTACGCTGTTGGTGGGAATGCAAGCTGGTGCAGCCACTCTGGAAGACAGTATGGAGTTTCCTCAAAAAGTTGAAAATAGAGCTACCCTATGACCCAGCAATTGCACTACTGGGTATTTACCCCAAAGATACAAATGTAGTGATCTGAAGGGGCACCTGCAACCCAATGTTTATAGCAGCAGTGTCCACAATAGGCAAACTATGGAGAGCTTAGATGTCCATCAACAGATGAACGGATAAAGAAGATGAGGTATATATATACAATGGAATGTTATGCAGCCATCAGAAAAAAAAATGAAATCTTGCCATTTGCAATGACGTGGTTGGAACTAGAGGGTATTATGCTGAGCAAAGTCAGTCAGAGAAAGACATGTATCATATGATCTCACTGATGTGAGGATCATAGGGGAAGGGAGGGAAAAATGAAACAAAATGAAACCAGAGAGGGAGAAAAACCATAAGAGACTCTTAATCTCAGGAAACAAACTGAGGGTTGTGGAGTGGTGGGGGGTGGGAGGGATGGGTTGGCTGGGTGATGGACATTGGGGAGGTATGTGCTATGGTGAGCACTGTGAATTGTGTAAGACTGATGAATTGTGTAACACTGATGAAACAAATAATACATTATATGTTAATAAAAAATAAATAAGGTCCCCCCCCATGGCTAGATAGGTTTAAAGGGTTTAGAAGTCATAGGATCAGGTATTCAATTCAATTCGAAGGCAGTCAGTGGGCAGTTTGTAAATGAAAGGACGTAACTATGTTCCAATAAAACTACTTCCAGAAACTGGCAGCTGGCCTGCAGTTGTAGTTTGCCAACCGCTGGTGTAAAGTGTTCTGATAACAAAAAAGTTTGAGAACTTGAGTTATGAGTAAAAAGTTGGTGTTGTAGTTGGGAGGGAATAGGGGAGAAAATAATTAATAGTCAGAATTTCAAATGGTGACATATTGTGAAGATAATTAGAAGGGTCATCTGGCCTTTAGATAAAGTGATCAGGAAAGGTACCTTAAGGAGCTGACTTTAGTTAACTGGTTACTTGTTCAAGGACTTAACTAGGTATCATCTTTTTTGATTAGATCCCTCTTGCATTGGGAGGGAAAGCAAACGATAGTTTAATTAAATTTTTATTTTTATTTTGAAGGTTATTAGACGTAAATTCAGAAAAGATTAATTTTTCAAGTTGAATTATGGACTGTGCAAAGCATATTTGCTTAAAAGGATTGTGGAACGGGCCCCTGGCTGGCTCAGTCAGTTAAGTGTCCGACTCCTGTTCTCAGTTCAGGTCTTGTTCTCCGGGTTGTGAGGTCAAGCCCTGTGTTGGGGGATTTAGATAGATAGATAGATAAGATAGATAGATTAGATAGATTAGATAGATAGATTAGATAGATTAGATAGATAGATAGATAGAGGAAATTATACAGCCTGGGTTAGAACATTGATTTAAGTTACATGACATTTAGCAAGTTATTTGTATCATTTTTCTTTTCTCAAAATGAAAGTTGGTTAAGATTTCTTTCAAGTTTAAAATTTCTGGTATGTTTGTTTGCTTTGCCTAGGTTGCCATTTGCCCCCCTCTGCCCATCCCTTCTAAGTCTGCCCTGATCAGATAAGCTCCAGCCTCCATTATTTACTGGTTTTATGATCTGAAACATTTATTTTGTGAATTTATTTTCTTACCTGTGAGGTCGGGGGTAGATGCCTAACCTGGAAGCTCACTGAAATGGTGAAATAAAATCATAGTGTATGTAAACCTTTGAGGACAATACCTGGTACCATACTAGGTGTTTAATAAATGTTTGGGGCAACTGTTTTAATGAAAATGGAGGAGGATCTCTATTTTGCCTTATTTAGCTTGCTGACCCTGTGACCTGTTTAGACTATAGCAGTAAGAACAAAAGCAACAACAAACAGGCAAGGTCCAGTGAGAGGCATGACAATTAAATATGAAAACTCATGTAGAGGGATTAAGGAAGTATAAGAGCAGTATCATCCAAATTTATGTAGCCATTCCAACTTCAGGGAAAGGACAGGGAAACAGCCATTCTTGCCACCAAAATCTCGATTCCCTTGTTGGAGGTTGAGGGTATCTACATAATGAAAAAATGCTTTACTATACCAAGACATAAGGTAATTTTAGCAAAATCAGATTCATGAATTAGAACTTGATTTCTTTTGGAATGCAATGCAAAACAAAGATTGAAATTATGAGAAAAAAATATGTGACTGTAAGATAGATCCAGCAGAGTCAGTATCAGTGCAGAAAAGAAACAAATAGATGGGAAGGCTCAAAGAATAATTAGAAGTCCACAGAGGTGAAAGATTTGAACCTTTGGATTGAAAAGACTCACCTAGTGTTTTGTTCAGCAAGTGCTGATGGCATATACATGATGTTTTGGTGGATTTTTTTTTTTTTTTTTTTTTTAGGATTTTATTTTTAAGTACTCTTTTTACATCCAAGGCAGGGCCTGAACTCACAACCCCTAGATCAAGAGTTGCATGCTCCACCAACTGCCAGCCAAATGCCCTGGTGAAAATTTCTTTCAGAGACAAAGAGTCCCAACAAGCCAGCGAGAAAATGTTAACCTGCCAAGGAATAAGAATAAAAACGGCAGTAGATTTTTCATCTACATCATTATGTCAAAAGATCATGAGCAGAATTTCTATAGTTCTCAGGGGAAAAGGGTGTGACTAGAATTGTAAACCTGTGCAGTTTCTGTAAGAGCTTCAGACTGCCAAGATTGAGACTCTTATATGTCCTTTCTGAAAACTTTCTTGAGGTATGGTGGCTGTGCCAAAAAATGAATCATAACTAAGGATTCAAGGGGAAAAATGGGTATTTGTCTTATTTTTCAAAAATTTTTATTGTAATTCCAGTACAGTTGACATACAGTGTTCTGTTAGTTTCAGGTGTACGGTATAGTGATTCAGCAGTTCATACATCACCCAGTGCTCATCACAACAAGTGCACTCCTAATCCCCAAGGATGGGTATTTGTTTTGTGATATAATTGTGAGAAATGAAACCAGAATGGTTGCAGTTAGGTTTAAATGATTGTTTTGACACAGTTTTGAAGTTTAATATAATCTTTATTTTGGCAGGTGAGAAAGGGAAAGTTTTACTATTAGCATGTTAAAAATGGGCTTGCCTTGTTTTGGGAGATGTTAGTACTTTTATTCTTGATTTAATTAAATTGTAGATTCGATGTGAAATAAAAATATCATGTAGCTAGTAAAATAGAATTGGGATATAGAACCATGCTGTCCCACAAAACTTTGTGCAGTTGTGCTGTTTTGCATTCCCACTATCAAAGTGCTTATCAGTGCTTGGTATTGCATCTAGATCACTCCCACTTTGCATTTCATCTGCTACTAAACTGCAGTATCTAGCATAGTGTCTAGTGGGTTCTGATTCACTATAGGCTGTTTTTTTTTTTACTGGGGTAGAAGTCTCAAAATAGAGTGATTTCTGCAGTAAAAAGGCAAATGTACATTGCTTTACACATTTGAATTGGGGTTTGCACTTTCCATTTACTGGGCTATCACCTTTGTTCAGACTTCTGTTTTTACAGCAGATCATTTTACCAGATTATTGTCCTGAGCTTTCCCCATTTCAGATTGCCAGTCTTACTAGATATAAGTAACTCTTCTATAGCAGCGGAATTTTCAGAATTACCTTCGGGAAAATAGAGATAGGAAAATACGTGCAATTTAAATTCTTCATATTACTTTGCTACAGTTTTGGAAATTAAAAATGGTTGTTAAGTTTGGCAATTCTAGCTAGTTTTAGAGTTATGATCCAGAAATTTGGAGAACATATTAATGTTAATGGCAAATTACTTCTCCTTTGGTTCAAGAAAGGCAGTTGAGATTTTTTGGGACCTAAGGTAACGACTGACACTTACATATTTTGACTATATCCTCAATGTCCTACCAAAAGACCCAACCAATTCATAAAAAACACTCTGCCATGACTTGGTGCTGATACCATCTTCTCTTTATCCCCCCCACCCCCCACCAAAAGAGAATGACTATGCAGAGACTTTGCTGAGACTATGGAAACTCTCAGACTGAAACTTTCTTAACCTCCAACTTCCTGAGCTAGACATCTTTTGTCTTCTTTGTTCTTATCATCTCTTCTAAAAAGGTCTAGTCACTCTGTCTTGACTTTTGAATCCCCCATCACCAAGAATTTTATTTTATCCATTGCTCCGTTTCTTGGGATTACTACCCTCTTTTCTGGACTCTATCAGCATTCACTATATTCTGGTCTCTCCCATTTAAAAAAGAAAAAAGGAACCAAGTGGACAACTTCTTTGGGCCTTTCAGCCACTCTCTAACTTGCCTCTCCTCTCCACAGCCATGCTTTTTGTTAACAGAGCATTCTGTTCAGTCTCCTTTGGTCTGATTTATGCACCAGCCATATCTCCAAGGTTGCTTTTGCAGAGGCCACCAGTAACTTCTATAACGCCAACCCATGAACACCTGTTAGGCATGATCATACTTGACCTCTCAGCAGATTCCACATGGTTGACTGTGCCATTATTTTTACTACTTCTTACCATAGATTTTTTGTTATTTATATATTTGCACCTTTTACCAAATCACCACTTCTAAATTACTTATTTTGATCCATTGCTTGATTATTTTTAATCAATTAAGCATTCATGGGTGCTATATATTCCATGAATTCTTGCATGTTCAAGCATGTCTGCTTGTTGCCTTTTAATTTTTTTCTGATTATAGAAAGAGTATAAGTTCTCTATAAGTATATAATAAAGCATAGTTTATTCTAATATTTGTACATGTGAGTGTTTATAGATCTTCTTGTCAGTACCTTCCCTTGACTTCTGAGATACCACTCTCTCTTGCTTTTCTCTCACCTTTGCTTTCCTTCTCAGTTGTTCAGGTTTTTGCTACTCCTGTGAGCGTCAACCAGCAGTTGGCCACACCTAGGGTTAAAAATGCAGAATCTCAGGCCTAGCTTCAGAATAATTCTGATTCTAAGACCAAACCTGCAATAAGATCCCTAGATGATTAGTTGGCACCATAAAGTTTGAGAACTGTTGCAGTCTAGGCCACTGCTTCTTGGGATTTCTCTTATTTTAGGCATGCTCCTCTTCCCTGTGATTTCAGATAGCATTGTGTGTTAACGCCTCCTCCTCTGCACTCTGAACTCTTGTACGTCAACTGCTTTTCTGCCAAGATCTCTCACAGGCATCTAGATCACTCCCACTTTGCATTTCATCTGCTGCTATACTGCAGTATCTAGCATAGTGTCTAGTGGGTTCTGATTCAGTATAGGCTGTTTTTTTTTTTTTACTGGGGTGGAAGTCTCAAAATAGATTGATTTCTGCAGTAAAAAGGCAAATGTACATTGCTTTACACATTTGAATTGGGATTTGCACTTTCCTCTCCATTTACTGGGCTATCACCTTTGTTCAGACTTCTGTTTTTACAGATCATTTTATCAGATTGTTGTCCTGAGCTTTCCCCATTTCCGATCACCAGTCTTACTAGATATAAGTAACTCTTCTTCTATAGCAGTGGAATTTTCAGAATTACCTTCGGAAAAATAGAGATTTTAGGAAAATACGTGCAATTTAAATTCCTCATATTACTTTGCTACAGTTTTGGAAATTAAAAATTAAACACTTTTTTTCCTTAGCATTATTGTTTTATAATGAAGTTTGATTTTTTTTTTTAACTTTTGGCATTTTAAGCCGTTAAATTTTTAAGGAGACTTGCATTAAATTTAAATTTAATTTTGTCAATGTGTGAGAGGTAAATCTTAAAATAGATTTTTAACATAACATTTTCTGCATAATACCCTTCACAATGTCAAATGTAGAAAGTACTTCTTTTGCATGTACGCTTTAGAAAGTATAGGTACTACGTCACTCTTCCTAAATTTTGGATTTTTGTTAATTTTTTATTTTATGGGCTTGTCAGTGTAATATAATTTTTGTGAAATTTTAAGCTCTCTGTAAAACCAGTGTAAATATTCTACCTAGTCGAGAAATTTATTAAGGTTTATTGTGCTAAAGGTTAGTTAAATGGCAGTTGATCTTTGGCAGACATGTTTGATCACCTTTACAAACTCCAAAGTATCTTTTGGAACCCATACATTTAAACTGTCTTTTGGAACCCACTAACTAGTAGATGACCTCAAGCAAGGCAAGAAAGTTTGGAGATGTCAGGTGAATACATATTTTGGAGTGTGTACCATCTATGATATACATAAATTACCCATCTCCCTTAATCCAGACAAAAGCTGTGTGAGGCTGGAAATATTGTCCCAGTTTTATGACTGAGCAGGTGGTGAAGACTGGGTTTGAATCCAACTGTGTGTAGGTGACTCCAGAATGCCTACGCTTTTATTGTCCTGACTCACTTGTTGAGAGGTTTGTGTGTAGGTTAATGGTTTTCAGATGGTGCTATAAGTCTCTGTAACAGATCCTTTGGAAGTTTGGGAAAAATGATTTTTTTCTCTCAGAATCATTCTCTCCCTTTGACTTGTTTTATACATTTCGGTTCAGTTTTAACTGTTTGGAAAGAGTTTCCCTGCTTAAAACATTTGGAGTCTCCTGCCCTAGAAGCCTGAGACCTCTCTAGAATGAATATGTATTAGAAAATAAAAATGTAAGTAATAACAGTCTTTATCTAATTTTAATGGTATTTCTATTCCTAATGATGTTTTGTGTAGCTTTAATATTTAAAATATTAAAATGAGGTTGAAGTGTTTGAATACACTATTAAGAGGGCTGGGAAGTGATTAGAATTAAAATTTGATGTGGAAAATGGGTAATCTGCAACTTACTGCACAGAGTTCACTCCCACTACAGCTCCTGCTGCGTTTGCAGGCTGCCCTGTAAGCATGATGTAATGACAGGTTAAACCCCGGAGTGTACTACCTGACGCAGTGCAAAGCTGAGGCCCAAGACTTTATTGGGGCACGGGTAATGCTTCTTTAAAAACAAAACAAGCTTCTCTGTTTAATGAGGCCATTTAAGATGGTTTTCCCAGAGTGGGAAGAGAGTATAATCTCAGTTTGGAGGTTGAAGGAGTTTAATATGGTTGTGTAGTGTTTACTACTCTCACTGCAATCTTTTCGAAGGGAGAGAAGGAGTTTCAAGTATGGTGCCGACAGGGGTAGAAGTAGAGGAGTGAGTTAGAATTGAAGAAATATGGTAGTTGACGCCCGGTAAATAGTTAATGAAGTGTGGAGAATGCTTTTACTCTATGTTCACACGGTTAACCAGGAGATGAGCACTTGTCTGGCCATGTATGTCCCATATACTCTGTGTAGGTCTTAGGTTGAAATGATACAAAATTGCCAGTATCTGTTTTGTTCTACGGAAAGGCATGTTTCAATCTAAATGTAAGCTTGTGGAAGTGCTGAGGTCGCAGTGTTGCTGGGGGTCAAGGGTAGGGTTGGAGTTGCTCTACGCCATGCCCCGGAGCTGTCCTGGGCTGGGAGGGCGGAGCTTGTGGGCGTGCCCATAGCGTTAGCCCCGCCCCTGAGGGCCCCGCCCCACGCTAGCTGCGCCGCGAGCCTGGGGCCGGTTGGCATTGCGGGCTGGAGCAGGCTTGCCCGGCGGCGGCCAGGCCCCGGCCCTGGGCTCCGCGTGGCTCTCCCGGCAGGCCGGACCCTATAGTAGCTCCAGAGCTGGCTCCGAGGCCTCGCTTACTCCAGCCTCCTCGCACTCTACAGCCCCGTCCTTCACCCAGTCTGGCTAGCTAACGAATGTGAGGAAGACAAACTTGCAAGACTGACGGTTTAGGGCCCAGAGGAGGACCGCTCAGTGATGGCGCCCATTTTTGGAAACGCAGGCGAATTTGAGCTCGCAGGGAGGTGTGGTCGACTTCTGCTGGGACGGGAGAGGCTTCATTTCTCTGCGGCTGCGGTGGCCGGTGCTTTGGAAGAGTGAAATGGAGTGTTATAGAGCAGGGCACTTATCTTCGCTTCTTGAAAACTTGAACTCGGACTTGCGTAGGAACAGAAGGTGTCCAGGAGGGGCCTCTGTTAAAAATCGTATTTGCTTCTGGGGGAAGGGCTATGAGCTACCTGACTTCTCATGACCGGGAAGTCTCCCTTACCTTTTCTGTACTCCTGGAGGGGCGTCTTGCTCACATGTTTACCAGCAGCTGGGACAAGGAAGAGAAAAGGTATTGACTGACATTAAGAGACTGGGTTGCTTAAACTATGAAACGGGAAAGTTGTTGTAAGCCAGTGGAATCTGGATCAGGGAGTGGCTGCAATGTAATTGAGCTCGAATTTGCAGCTCTGTTTCTTTTGATCAGCTGTACTTTTCTCTGTTTTTTAAACTAAGCTTCAGGTTACGTCATCACTCCTGCAGGGTTGTCTAAATAGACACTTGAGCCCTTGGTTCCTACTGCAGGGCTGTTGTGTGGTTGGGTTCTTTTTGTTTGAAGATGGATCTGGGTTCTACCTTTGGAGCTTTGGGAGGTTTTAGCAGCTGCTGTCCTGTAATACCTTCATTCACAAGAAATACCGGCCTCATTTCACTTGTTTTCAGTCTTTAGATAGGGATTTAAATTGTGCTTTCCTACAGTGTTTGGAAAAATAATAAAGATATATTGTAACATAAGCCTGAATGATTGATGATTAATGTACAGCTATTTGCTAGGTTAGGAAATGAAATGATAGTGTTTTTTTGCTTATATTTTCCTAGTTCTGTTATGTTGAATACAAACTGATTTTACTGCCCCTTGATGTGATTAGCTTGTTTTGGTTTAGTGATTTGAAAAGGCATTGGTGGTTTAGACTGTTTTGTGCTCAGGGAACCACTTTTCCAATTCTAATGTTGCTCATAAGTGAACAGTATAAAATGGACCATGAAACAGGCATACAGCATATATATGGGGCATTTTAGCAATGCTAAGCCCATTGTTTCCAAGTGATGGAAAGTGAGTGCATCATCATACGCACAAAGAATCTTAACACCTGGGTTATACAGTGTTTCAGATGATGAGAATTGATTCCTGTTGTCCCTAAGTTCCATGTGATAAGCCACATTATGATGGAATTCTGTATTTTTGTAAACTCTTGAATTGTAGAATATTAACTTTAGTTGACAGTGGACTTAATCTTTTTTTGGGGGGGCAGCTTCAGCCCTCACTTGAGGTGTCTATCCTTGAGTAATCTAGAACTCAAATTGCATTTATATGGTCACATTGGTAACCAGCATTGTTTTTTCAGTCACATTCTTTGCAACAGAATAACGATTTTAATTGAGAAAGCTTTAAATTTGAGGCATTAAATTTTAATTTTGTTAGAAATATGGCTTATATAGTTATTGGGAATACAGTCTTAGGACATTAGTAGACTGATGTTTTGTTACCCCCGAGACAAATATGGCCTGTCATATCCTAGCAAAGGTAGTTTCCTGGGAAAGTTGTTTGCTTTATCTTTCATTTAGCCTGATGAGTTACATTGTTGTCATTTCTTCCAAGTGACCCATTTATCTCTTAAATATGTATTACTGTACTGATGAATGCTTCAGCAACACTGGTGAACCCTAGGGTACAAGGAATTCTTAACCTGTTCACTGTACTGTCCCCAAGGTTGTGTGTGTCTTCTCTGGTGCTTTTATCTTTATTCTTTATTTACCTTCTTTTCTGGCTCTTCTTTCCCTTTGCAAATTATATCTGATTTGTATTGTGGAATGGAAGTAGATTAGAAAGATGTGCTTTCTCTAAGTACCAGACTTAAGAACTTTTGAAGATGGCCTTCCGTTTCTCCTCTCTTCCTCCCACTTTTGAGGTACTGATCAGTAGGAAATAAGATTAATACATAGCTGATGTTAATTCTAGGGGAAGACTTATTAGATGAAGATGGATGATGGGATGGCAGCATACCCTTCCCCTGGTGACCCCCTCCATTCCCTAAATCTATTTCCAAAGCAGATTACTGTTACCATTACGCAGAGTTAATCAAAGCTAATGTCCTGTTGATCCTTTGGATCGCTTGTGACTCCCTTTAACTGTTGCGAGCTGACCCAGAATGGGAAAGAAATAGACTGAGCAGGGGAATTGAACACAGAGAGGGAGGGAAAAGTTCAGTGAAAACGATTTGATTGAACTTAAGCTACTTTAACACAGGGTTTCTTTCTTTCTTCCTTCCTTTTCTTTCTTTTTCTTTCTTTTTTTCTTTTCTTTTCTTTTCAATTGACAGAGAGAGAGACAGCGAGAGAGGGAACACAAGCAGGGGGAGTGGGAGAGGGAGAAGCAGACTTCCCGCTGAGCAAGGAGCCCAGTGCAGGGCTCGATCCCAGGATCCTGGGATCATGACTTGAGCCGAAGGCAGATGCTTAATGACTGAGCCCCCCAGGCGCCCCAACACAGGGTTTCTTTAGTTGTTGATGGTCCAGTTTCCTTTTCAGCATTTATTCCATGTCATCTAGTTCATCCAAGCAGATTTTTAATTTTTTTTCTTTTTAAGAAAGGGAATTCTACATGTGTCCTGGAACATTTTGATAAAAGAGATTTTATCTGGTATACAACTCCTTATAATCAAAATGCATAATTTGTGGTTTTTTAAATCCTTTATTCTTTTGCTCACAGTACATTTTGCATAGGAAACTTAAGTATTTCTGGCATGCCAACATTATTTATAAAACAAGTGATAGTTGTAATTCTTTTTCTCCTGCCTCCTTTTATTTTTATTTATGTTTTTGTTACAGAAATGAGCCGCCAGACTGCAACAGCATTACCTACTGGAACCTCGAAGTGCACGCCGTCCCAGAGGGTGCCCGCCCTGACTGGCACAACTGCATCCAACAATGACTTGGCGAGTCTTTTTGAGTGTCCGGTCTGCTTTGACTATGTGTTACCGCCCATTCTGCAGTGTCAGAGTGGCCATCTTGTTTGTAGCAACTGTCGCCCGAAGCTCACATGTTGTCCGACTTGCCGGGGCCCTCTGGGATCCATTCGCAACTTGGCTATGGAGAAAGTGGCCAATTCCGTACTCTTCCCTTGTAAATATGCCTCTTCTGGATGTGAAATAACTTTGCCACACACAGAAAAAGCAGACCACGAAGAGCTCTGTGAGTTTAGGCCTTATTCGTGTCCGTGCCCTGGTGCTTCCTGTAAATGGCAAGGCTCTCTGGATGCTGTCATGCCCCATCTGATGCATCAGCATAAGTCCATTACGACCCTACAGGGAGAGGATATAGTTTTCCTTGCTACAGACATTAATCTTCCTGGTGCTGTTGACTGGGTGATGATGCAGTCCTGTTTTGGCTTTCACTTCATGTTAGTCTTGGAGAAACAGGAAAAGTACGATGGTCACCAGCAGTTCTTTGCAATTGTCCAGCTGATAGGAACACGCAAGCAAGCTGAAAATTTTGCTTATCGACTTGAGCTAAATGGTCATAGGCGGCGATTGACTTGGGAAGCGACTCCACGCTCTATTCATGAGGGAATTGCCACAGCCATTATGAATAGTGACTGCCTAGTCTTTGACACCAGCATTGCACAGCTTTTTGCAGAAAATGGCAATTTAGGCATCAATGTAACTATTTCCATGTGTTGAAATGGCAATCAATATTTTCTGGCCAGTGTTTAAAACCATTGCATTCAGTTTCACAGAGAATAAGGCACCCATCTGCCTGTCAACCTGAAACTTTTGGTAGGTGGAAGCTAGACACATGAAGGTAAATAAAAGGAAAGGCTGTTAAATACAGGAAACAGTTGCATGTAGTAACACTAATATATTTAAAAATAAGTCAACAGTAAACCACTGAAAAAATATATATATACACCCAAGATGGGCATCTTTTGTATTAAGAAAGGAAGCATTGTAAAATAATTCTGAATTTGTGTTGTAGATTGTACTGTTGAAAAATACTGGTTTTTTTGTTTTGTGTGTTTGCCGGCGAGTTGCTGTGTGTGTGTGTGTGTGCGCGCGCGCGTGTGTTTTTTTTTTTTTCCTTTAACCGACAAGCCATGTTGAGTGGTCTTGGACCACTGCTTTTCCCCTTTGTGAGTCAATACATAGTGCTGCTGTGTGTGTATATTTTTTTTGTGTGTGTATTTGCTAATTTTTATTAATTCTAGTTTTTCATTAAATAAATTTGACTTTCTTTTCTGTAATTCAGGTTTTTCCTCACTTTTTTTTGTACCTTTTTAAAGTTAGTGTCTTTTTGATATGCATAATTGTTTATGGTAAAGTTTATACATATGTGTTCAATACGTATTTTCTTTTCCGCCATTAATCAGTTCATTAGAAATATTTTACATTCAACTCTTTTGAGAAGATACAAGTTCCAGAAAGGAAAGGTAACAGCAGAATTATCAGAAGCTATTTAAAGCAGCTGTAAGATGGTCTCTTGTCTGTCTGTCTGTCTCTTTTTCTCCAGCTGAGTCATACCTTTGAACTTATTCTTTGAAAGTTTAGGGTATACTGATTTTTTTTTTTTTTAATACTGGAAAAAAGAAATCAGGCTTTTTTTTTTTTTTTTCTTTCAAATATCTTGGACAAATCACATGTTTAAAATTTGTTCTTGTATTTATTGGTTTTGCAGAAGAAGGCATCGTCTTACACAGTTTGTAATCAAAAGCAAATCATTTGTTTAAAAAAAGGCAGTTTGCAAAAAATGTTTTTGGTCTTTTATAATTCTCATTAAAAGAATATCTGGCAAATTAAAACTTTTATGTGTCTGCTTTAGCTCTAAGTTTGATTAAAATCCAAAGTTGTTTTCCTGTTCAATTCTGTACTTCATAACCGAAAAAAGTGTGCTGTATTTTGAAGTGTGATACATTTATTTTAAGCAAAAGAATGGGTATATGGTCTCTGTATACAGAGTCTTGATTTCTTCTCTCTTGCTGACATTTTTATTTTCACAACTCTGTTAGGAGACTAATAAAGTTAAAATGCTGATCACTTTTTTTCCCCTTAAAACAAAACAAAACAAAAACAGTTAAGACTGAGTTAGTATTTCATAGCCTAATGGAGGTGAGCCTGGGCCCTATAGCAGCCTTCCAGGGACCTACATGCCACTTGTAGTTCTAGCCCATTTATCAGCTGTGGGACCTTGGGCCCCTGTTTCCTAATGTGTAAAATGGGGTTAATTATGGTAGCTACCCCAAAAGGTTACACGGGATACCAGTAAGTTACCTAGAACAGTGCTTTGCTCGTAATAAGCACCCAACAAATGTTAGCTGCTATTACTACGCCTTAGAGCACCATACTGATAACTGTTGCTAATTACCCTGAGGCACCTAACAAGATTCTGAAATTACCTTCTGAATGACCAAAGATCATTTTATTTTGTGTGGCTTTTATGGGTACACTAAACTTCAAAAGTCAGTTAAAATTAATTGGACTGCCCCCTTATCCCAACAGCAGTTCTGAATAACAGGATTTACTTCTGTTAACCATTTTCAGAATGAAGATTTGTGTAGTCTCTTCCCCTACCTAAGCATTATTTTTTGAATTGGTTATCACATGCTTGTGTAGCCATTTTTGTGGTGAAAGGGAATAGATCAGCCACAAATGTGTATCTTGGTCCATTCCTGTTAGTATGTGTGTTTACAAAGCAATTTTCCCCCTACATTGGATGTATTGAATACTTTTGTGGAGGTATATCATTTTGTTTTTACAATATTTTAAAGTGTTTCTTGGATAGTAGTAGAATGCTCAGTGTAGGGTTTTGAAGTTAGAAAATAGCACACACTAGATCTCTGGAACTCTGTCCGTTCAGAGATGGCTGAGAACATTTTTATTTTTTGAGTCCTTTGTATTTACTTGTGCTTACACACTTATCTTGAAATCATGTAATTTTGTAACCCCCTCATGCCCTCACACGTGACTTTACTAATCTTGGAAAGACCTTGGGTAGGTTTTGGGAAACCTTAGGACTGACTAGAATTTTAGCCAGTTTTCCTGACGTTAGATACTGCTTTGTCCAGTTTGTCCATGTAAATCTTTTCCAGCTATTTATAAATAACCTGTGAACATTTATATATGTTTTCTCATTCTTGGGATTCCTTTTTATTTCTTTAAGGTCTTGGTACTTTTATCATCGCTTTCTGGAGAGGTTTCGGTGGACATTTAGAGTAGCAATCTGAAGGATTTTCGCTTTCATTGTAACTTCATGTTTTGCTAATTTGTAAGATAAGATAGTAAATTTTGTGTTTGACATCTAATAAGTTATCTTTGTTAACTATATTGTAAGTCCTCTTTGTATTCAGTTACAGGAATGATGAGATCTATAGCCACATTTCTTGGTTCACTTGAGATCTTAAATCATCCTTGTTACAGTCAATATTCTTTCTCCTATTAATGTCCTGCCTCGTGTTTTGGGTGTCTTGGTGTTTTCTTCAGGGAATTGTATAGGGCTAGGGTAGGTGATACTCTTTAATTTGGTCTTTTGCATTTATCTTCTTAAACTCGAATTTGTCCTGTTGAATTGAATCACGGGGCAGTTTAATATGTTGATGGGAACAGGTTTTTTGATGTGAGTGATTTTTATTATAATGTTGCTTAATTTTTTTAAGGCCCACATTTCTGCAAACTCCAAGTATGGGAGTGGCTGTAGGTACTTTGGTCACCAAAAATCCTAGTGCTCTCCCCACCCCTCCACATTTAATTTTAGGAAAGTTTGCCTCATTTCAGTGGTTCTAACTGGAAAATAGGAATTAAGCCTACTCTACTCTCAGCACTTGATTACCTCACAACATGGATGGCACCCACCTAGTATAGGGGGCTCCTGGTGGTAGACATCACTAGTCACTGTCCAAAGATGGGAATCCAAATCTTCTGCATCTCTAGCAGCCACTACCAGAGATGGCACTGGAAATGAAACCCATTTGCATTCCCACTCTCATGAAGAGAGTCTGTGCTGTGAGCAGAAAGCAAGTCTTGACCAATGTCAAGGAAGAAGAGGAAAGAAGGAAATTTTGGTATTCTCAGCACATGCACTTTTTTGCCCCCCTCTCATTAAAAAAAACAAAAAATCAGGTATGTTTAGTAGCCTTTAAATACCCCTCATATAACCAGGAGACCATATTTGTAATCACAGATTTATAAACTGATGTTATTAAATATTTTATGATCAATCACTTAGATGGCATTTTTCACTATAATCAAAAGCATTAAAGACCTCTGCCCCTGACACAGTTATCGGTAAGGTTCAAACAAGAGGCAGAGTCCAGTAAAAAATGTATTATGTTTTAAGCGGACCATACAGAATTTCTTGATTACCACTTTAAGCTTTATTTAGTTTTAATACTTGAAGTTTTGAAAGCTCATAAGTAAAAGGCATGCAGAGTACTGGTTAAATACATCCGAGGCTTCACCTCCAGCCCTACTGAGACTTTCTAACATTTTCAATAAAAAACCCCAGCTGATACAAAGGGTGTTTGGATAACCCTCTAAAAAACAATGTGAGGAAAAGATCCTAAGCATCACTGGTCATTAGGGGAACGCAAGTCAAAATGAAGAGCTGCTGCTTCACACCCTGACGATGGCTATTCCCAAAAAGGAAACGTGGCGGTGAGGAGTGGAGAAGTTGGGGTCTTTGTGTATTGCTCATGGGGATGGCAAATGGTGCAGCAAACGCTGTGTGGAGGCAGAGTTTGGGGGTTCCTCACAAAGGTAAGCAAGGACTCACCCTGAGAACAGCAACTCTGCTTCTGGGTATATGCCCAGAACCGAGAAGCTGGGACAGGGACACGCAGGTTTGAGGCAGAACTCTCCGCAACAGCCCAGAGGCGAAACCAAGCCAGATAGCCTCGGGTGAACGGAGATGGGGCATGTTGCCCACGGTGTGCACATGGTGGACGCGTTCTGATGCATGTGGTCAATGTGGCTAAACCCTGACGACACGCACTTGATGGAGGTCTTGCATGAAGTAGCTGGAAGAGGCAAATGCGTAGACAGAACGGTTCCAGGGAGGTGGGTGGAAGAAAGGGGAGTTACTATTCAGTGGGTACAGTTTGAAGATCATGGAGAAGCTCTGGAGAGAGTGATGTTATACACCATTGTGAATGTAATTAATGTCCCTGAATTACACACTTAAAACTGGCCAAAATGGTGAATTCTCTCTTGTCACAAGAAAGCCCAAGTGAATAAAATAGAGATTTAAAAAACCAAAACCAGTGCCAGGGACATGCAGGGCTCCCCGCGGGCTCCGTTAGGGAGGGCGGCGGGCCGCAGGCTGGAGGGCGCAGAAGCAGCGTCCCGGACTCGAAGAAGGCGGTGAGTCCCACCCCTCAGTGTGTTCGGCGGCTGCTGCTGGGTGTAGGAGGCCTCGCGATCCACGTTTGGATTAGCTCCGTCTGCTTGCTGAAAATGAACCAACAGCACCCTCTTTTCCTCCCCTGTAAAGATGACTGCGTAGAAGAGAGAAAACCCGAACAGTGAGGACAGTCAAGGAACTTTTTTTAAATGTCCGGATGCTTGCTCTCCCACTGGCCATAACGAGCCCCCTATCTGGAGCCCTAGATTTGGATTTGTAATTCCAGAACACGTTCAGATTTTACCAGCAGGTGTTTGGGTAACTTGCAGACCCCGTGCTCATCCGAGGCATTCCGAAGTATTTTAGTCTATCTGTTCTAACATTTTGTAATAAAAGATTCTCTAGTTTGAATTATTTTTCTGTTGCGTTCTCGTTCGTCTTCAGTGACACGGACTTCAGTACTACTGTTCCCATTTTACAGAGGCAGCAGAAGAGCCTGACTTTGTAGTTCTCCAGAGCCTGGATTAAGTCAGTCACAGAAGAGGGCATGGAGTCTACCAGATCTGGGGACTGGCACAGGCAGACAGGGGAGGAAGGGGGAGTGACGAGAGTCAGGGCACCGAGTGTGGGGACCACCCCAGAATGGACGGCTGCCTCTGAGGAGTGGACTTTGTGTTTTTTTTTTTTAAGATAATGTGTACGAACATGGGCCACTCAGCCCGATATAAATTGCGTTTTGATTGCTACTTCCTTCAGCATAAGCAGCACCCCATATGGGGGTGTGCAGACCTCATCCCAGGTTTCATGTCACTTGAATACTTTACTTTCCACAAAGACTAATGGTTGGTGCTGTTTTCATCTTTGTCCCGTGCCCCTGCTACGTTACTAGTCTCAGGATCCAGTAACATCTCCAGGTGACTCTGCTGAGGTAGTGGTCTACACCAACGGTTCCTGATGCTGACCACGCATCAGAATCACCTGGACAGCTTAACTAAAGCAGATTTCCGGGCCCTCCCCCCATAGTTTGATTCAGAAGGTCTGCTGGTGGGTCTTGAGAATTTACATTTCTAACAAGTTCACAGGGAATACTGATGCTTCTGTTCTGGGCACTGATGCTCTACCCCTCTCCAGACAATAATGATTTCACTGAAGACAGGAATTTAATTTTTATCAGTTTATTAACATTTCTGTAATCAACACCAGCCACCACCTGAGTTAGATTTGTTACTGTTGTGTGTGATCATGTTCACAGATTAGGGACACTTTGCTTACCTCTACCGGTATGAACAAAAATCTTTTCAGTACCTTCTGGCACTTCATAACTTGAAATTCTGAAAAGTTGGGATTTGGGCCTACAATTTGCTATTTAAGAGACCAGGTCTGGTGTTGACAGTAAAGCCACCATCAAAAGCTGCATTAAGAACTTCATCCAGGGAGCTTGCTGTGACAAAACTTAAATCCTGTCGTACATTGCCCGGGATTTCTTCAAGGTCTTT
The DNA here is from genome assembly GCF_003265705.2 of Callorhinus ursinus. Taxonomy (NCBI): domain Eukaryota; kingdom Metazoa; phylum Chordata; class Mammalia; order Carnivora; family Otariidae; genus Callorhinus; species Callorhinus ursinus. The sequence continues at coordinate 7,243,942 of NW_027397118.1, forward strand.
TTCATTCCTCTGAGGAATAATGACTCGCTTCAATCCTGCTCTGTGTGCTGCCAGCACTTTGTCTTTAATCCCACCCACCTATAAGCAGAGAAGAAAGTTACTCAGATTTCTGGTCATCCTCAGACTGTGAGAGATCCCTGACCCAACCCTTCACGGCTGTTCTGAAACATCTAAATCATCTATCATTCTGTTATAACGTGAGCTAGGAAAGCCACTAAAAAAGGTTAATAAACAGTGAATTCTTTATGTTTCAATTTGTGTTCTATTTAATCCTTTTAGTGGGGGAAAATTAAAAGCTTTCTATAGATATGAGCACCTCTTATGTCCGTGATTCCTTTTCACACTGTCAGGTTAGTATTTATATTCCATTCTGTAGTCAAAACAATCTTTATCTATAGGTCGAGTCTGGAAAATCATTACATTATTTTGACCACAAATACCATTCCTACAGAGCTTAGTTGTGTGCCAGGATTATTTTCTCCTGTACAGGTTTAAAATCATAACCTTTGTGTCACGTGATGAAGAAACCATATCCCAAATGATGTACGCTCTTATGGTGGTTTTAAAAAATATGTCCACAATGGTCCCTTCACAAAAGGGGGAGTCTAATTCCCCTCCCCTTGAATGTGGGCCAGGCTTAGTGACTCATAAGAAACAGACTGTGGGGGAAGTGACGCATGTCACTGTGAAAGTATGACTTTCACACTTAACCATAAAAAATGAGAGTTGTTGCTGCTAGAATTGAGGGTTATCTTCAGATCGAAAGGGCCTTCGCCAACCGTCTCTCTGGATCTCCTGCCCTGGAGGTAGCCAGCCACCATACTGGAGATCACCCAACAGCCTCTGGAGAAGCCCTAAGGTGAGGACCTGGGGCATCCTGCCAACCACGACCCATTTGCTAAGTCAGGTGAGCGACCCACCTCGGAAGCAGACCCCCAGCCCCAGGTGGCCTGCAGATGGCTGCGACTGCAGTGATGGGGCCCTAAGGCAGACGAGCTCAGCTAAGCCTCTCCCGAATTCCTGACCCACAGAACCTGAGAGAATAACAGTATTATTGTTTTGGGGGGTGTGTTAAGCAGCATCAGACTCCAAATGCAGCTCTCAGACCCCCCAGAACACGTAGGCCCTGGAGATAGCCTCTGCGAGCCCTGCGATGACCTGCAGCCGCACGGCTGCTCCAGGCCCTCCGGCACAGCTGTCGTCCGCCGTCAGGGCTCTTCTGTGTGCGGCTGCGGCACACTTTCCGAGACCCACGGACTCCTCGCACGTATGAACATGCCTACCTTTCACATTTGGTTGACGGTAAGGCTGTGTATACTAGACTGGATTTAAAATCCTTCTCCCTCAGAGTTTTGAAGGTCACTGAGGAGACTGATGAGACAGCTTTTTCCTCGGTTATCTGAACAGTCGTGGGGATGAAATCTTTCTCCTGGTTGGCGAAGGCCCTTTCAATCTGAAGATAACCCTCAATTCTAGGAAATGTTCCATTATTTCTTTGACAGTTTGTTCTATTCCGTTTTCTGTTTGCTAGAATGCCTGATAGTTAGATGCTGGATCTGCTTGACTGCTTTTTCTATTGTTTTTTTTTCTGAATAGTTTTCTAATTTTAAAACCTAAGTTTTAAATCCAAGTTTTGTCCCCATTCTCTGCTCTTGAACTGTTCTCTCTGAACTGCCAGCTTTAGCAAGTCTTTCTCTTAAACGCTGTAAAGGCTTTTCATCTCTCACGGAACAGGTTTAAAACAGGGGCTTCCTCAAAGCTGCTGTGGTTCTCCCCTGTGGGCGTGGGAAAGCCTTTGCCTGGGTGCTTCTCTGCCCTGAGAGCAAGGGATCAAGGGGAAGACCCATTTATTCTATGGACATTTCTGTGAATCCCCTGGTTTTGTTTCCCATCTCTCTCCTGCTCTCCTGGTCTGTGCCTTGTGGCTCTGAGCTCACACTTTTCCCAGATTCCTTCTGGGAAGATCGTTTCTACCTCCAATTCTATTTCACCAGCCAGGAAACTATCTCCCAGAAGTTGGCTGAATTCTCAGCTGCTGACTCCCCACTCATTTTTGAGTGTTTGTGTTATTCCTTTCACTCTTTGCTTAGTCTAACATCTTGAACTAGGAAGCTGAACAGTTCATGTCAGTAAAGCATTTATATTTCCTTTTAATAGCACTGATAATATTAACCACTATTAACCACTGTTACAGTCTCCTGAAATGCAGTAATTCCTGGGTAAGGTGAAGAAAGGAGATCAGCCATTCCTTTCAAATACAGACCTATAAATGTATCATAATAATAGGATTTAGAACATGGTTGAATTCCTGGTTGAATTTTAAAAATTGGGGAAATGAGAGCAGTTTTAGTGATCTCTCAACTGGTGATTCTATGATCTACTTTCACAATTACCTCATAAAATAAAGGTGTTCTAAGATAAAGAACATTCGTTTCTTTTCTCACTTTGCTATGAACCCACCAAAATTCTGTTGTAAACTAGTACTGGTAATCAATGACTTAAGACCCTAAATGATCGCTCAAGTTCTCTGTATTTTTTATCAGTGTTTTTGTAAGTAGTTTAGGGTATGGAGGGGAGCCCCAAAGCCCCATGTATATAGAACTTTTTACAAATTTAGCAATTAGACATGGTTGGTCTTTATTATAGTTTCCATTTTATACTTATTTTTCTATAAATCTATCAACTATAGTAATCTAAGTTATTTATAGGCGGTCTCACAGGGACTTCAAAAGTTGAGGAGTTAGCCTCAAGTTTAAAAAAATCAGCTGATATCCTGTTTTACATAGAAGTTATCTGGTTAACAATTTGCTAACTGGAACAAAACCTCCACTCTTCACCTCAGTGGCTGACATTTCTGATGACCAGACTGATAACTTCTTTCCCTCATAAGTCTTCTTTGTTAGTAGAAGGGAAAACATTGTTAGTTTTTCTTTTATTTGTTCAATATTGAAAAATGTGCATTAGTTACAAGTATAAAACTTTAATGTGTTTAAAACTAAGGTATATATAGGAAGAAGGGAAATTACTATTTAAACTTAAAATTAAAAAAAATTTAAAACCATATAAATCACTTTCTTCAGACTTACTGGAAGAACAAGACCTCTCAGTGTGATTTCTCCAGTCATGGCTACATCTGAACGCACCAGCCGCCCACTAAAAAGCGAGGCAAGACAGGTTACTATGGTAACTCCAGCAGATGGTCCATCTTTTGTGACAGCACCAGCTGGGAAGTGCAGATGGATGTCTGTGTTGTCAAGAAGATCAAAACTTCCAGAAGCTTAAAAAAGGAAATAAGGATTTTAATGTAGAAAAATTAAACCGGTTTTCTTTTTCTCCTGAAAAAGAGAATCAAAAAGATAAAAATGTTTTGGGTAAATGAATCCCTCAAAATATTAATGGGTGGTACAATTAGAGTGGGGTCTGGAAGAACAGTTTCATTCTACTCTAAGGAGAAGTGAAAACAAACCCTTGAAAATCAGTTTCTAGTTCAGGCGCTAGCCACATAGTCCTAACATGGGAGCTAGAATTTCTGTGGGCATTCAAAATCAAAGGTTTGCTACTTTCGTGAAGGTGTGACTCTTTCTTTAGAGCCCACCTTCATCCTTGTCACAACTGGGAGATGCCTCCTGGATCACGATCCAAAGGCTCCTTCCTCCTCCCTGCTTGACAGCAGTGCCTCGGCCGGGGCGAGGCCACTCACCGTTAGTCAGATGGTATTTCTTCGCATTGCTGCGGAGCCAGCTGATGGCAAGATGGGCAGACTCCTTCATGACGTCCCCTAGCTGGCCAGTCAGAGTTAGCTGACCTTCACCATCCATTCGGCTTGCCTCCACGAACATGATTTCCCCACCTAAGGGGGTCCAAGCTAAACCTATTGCCACTCCTGGTTGACTCAACCGCTCGGACACCTTGAGAGAAAGAAGAAAAATGATGAGTTCAGTCAACAAGAGCCCAATTACATTCTGGCTGGCTAATCTCCCCACCACATGCCACCACAGCCTCCTCCTTCAGTTACTCTTCAACTCAAAGTACTTACTACTGCACCTCATTTGAACCAAACTTCCTGTTTGGCACTTATTTTTACCTTAAACATGTGTGAATAACTTTGATTAAAGAGCCACATTTAGTTACACATGCCCTAATTTTCAAAGAACAAACCCAATTGTTTTATCTACTTAAATATTTTTATTAGGCTGCATATTTATAAATACTCTAGAACCTAACTTCATTTTAGGCAATCATGCATTTGTTTCAGAAACCAGAAACCCTTTTTCAAGCAGACATTTCTTAAATGGCCAAGTGTGAAGGTCTGTGTTAAAAACCCTATATTTTACTTCTCTGCCACTTTACTTTCTGTTATTGCTGCAGAAACACTATAAACTACTACTTCACGATGCCCCGGATCTTTTCCCGTGGGCTTGGAGGCCCACGGCGCCCTCACTGCCGCTGTCAACTGAACATGTCACTTGCCTGAGACCACCAGCCAGGTGATGAGCCAGTTCATGCAAGTCAGGAAAACACATAAAAAGTAACAATACAGCTGAAACACAATCACATTAACTTTTACTGCACCCTCTAAGCCTCCAAATTTCTTATCCTATAGAAGAAGCTATCCAGGGACGCCTGAGTGGCTCAGTCGGTTCAGCGTCTGCCTTCGGCTCAGGTCATGATCCAGGGTCCCGGGATTGAGCCCCGCATCGGGCTCCCTGCTCAGTGGGGAGTCTGCTTCTCCTTCTCACTGCCACTCCCCCTGCTTGTGCGCTTTCTCCCTCGCTAATAAATTAAAAAAAAAAAAAAAAAAAAGCTATCCATGTCAGAGGAACTGAGCACAACTTGTCAGCCCGTCACTAATCCAGATATGAGATTTTTCCACCAGAGGTAACTTTCTCACTAAGGAGAAGAACCAACAGTCTGAGTTTCTGGTTAAAGGGCTGCATTGCTGATGCTTCTTCCTTTTCCAAGGGGCTTAGATGGTGAAAATCCTGACTTTAAAACACTCCAAAATCATGTGTGGCGTCCACGAAAGCTATTGGGCACTTATTTTTACTGGTAAACCTGCTAACATGTTTTGAAAGTTTGTTTCATAAGTGAGAGACTCGGAAGTCCAAACTGTGGCGTTCACAGAGCCGAGCACATACCAGATCCCAAGTCCTCAGCTTTGGCACTTGTGCCCTGTTTCCATACGTACTTGAGGAGAAAGACACAAAAGATCAATACTATTTAAGGAAAACATAGAAACAACTGCTTATAAAAGTGTTCCCAAGGCTTGTTTTTTTCTAATACAAAATCAATTTTCTATCCCTTAATGACATCTACTTTGGGTAGGAATTTGCCAGGGGTTCCTGTTTTATCACATGGCTCTTTTCTAGGGCTGAGTGAACTAATCCTAAAGAATTATCCTCAGTACAATGAATTGTGTAAATTTAACTGAAAAAGCCATTTGGCAGAATTCTGTTAGCTATAACAAGAACCATCCCTTTTTTACAGCTAAATCCTCAAAACTCATTTGTCAGAATACCAAAAATGTGTCCAAAGAATCAGGAGTAAGGTGCTTGTTGATTACTGTGTCGCTTCAAGAAACCAAGCCAGTTTTCCAACTTTCCATCTGCTGGGGAGGCTTCGTACTCTGGGTAGAGGTAACTGGTGCATTGTTCACTGAACAATGGAGGGCAGGTAAGTACATATGGCCAAACCAGAAACATCCAGGCCCACAAGCATTTTATTCTGACTTGATGGTTAAGTGTTCTCATATTAACCTGAAGATGGGAAAATGGCAAATCTATGATTTAACAACATACAGGCGGGAGAAGTGAGGGGGCTTGACTACCAGCAACCCAAGAATCTCTGTGATTAAGGCTAATAGCTGTTATCTATAAAGGTAAAGGATCTTTAATTCTTAGATTCTTAGACTTAGAAACATACTTTATTTTTTTAAGATTTTACTGATTTGGGAGAGAAAATGGAGGACCATGAGTTGGGGGGAGGGTGGGCAAAGGGGGCAAAGGGGAGGGACAAGCAGACTTCCTGCTGAGCAGAGAGCCCAACACAGGGCTCGATCCCAGGACCCCAGATCATGACCTGAGCTGAAGGCAGACGCTTAACCAACTGCGACACCCAGGCGCCCCATCACACGTTTTTCAAGATTTTATTTTTCAGTACTCTCTACACTCAATGTGGGGCTCGAACTCACAGCCCCAAGATCAAGAGTCGTGTGCTTCTCCAAACGAGCCAGTTAGGCGCCCCCAGAGTCATACTTTTGAGGGCACGTGCTCTGAAACTGTAACAGTCACACATCAGGTTTCTACGTATTTTCCCTCAGAAATGAGGGGAATGCAAGTAACTGTGAATGTAAAGGGTAAGACCCATGCTTCTTTCCTGCTCTTGTGTGCAGCTTCCCAGCCATCTTAACCTGTTTGCACAGAACAATTTGTGTCTCATAGCACTCCTTAGAAAGTGACTCAACACAATAATTTCAAAACTATGTGTATCAGTACTTTTCTGTCAGTTTCTAATTGCACTGCTGGTCTGTGGAATCATCAGTTAAATTAGCCAAGACAGGCCTCAGCTCGAAGCTGAGAATATTTTCCCTGCTAGATGTCAAAGTGGAACACAAGCATCCCAAGCTCATTTTGTCGTTCAATTTCCCACAGGTATATCCTTGTGCTTCAATTTCCTTATCTGTTAAATAAATCTTGTTTATAAAGAAATGGTCGATCTCTTCTTTAATAATTATATCATGGAAATCAATCATGTAAATATGCAGATTGAAGAAGTGCTGAAAATACTTAATGAAAGACCTAATTAATAATAGAGTATGTCTTCTAGGGGCACCTGGGTGGCTCAGTCAGTTAAGCATCTGCCTTTGGCTCAGGTCATGATCCCAGGGTCCTGGGATCGAGCCACATTATGGGCTCTCTGCTCAGCGGGGAGCCTGCTTCTCCCTCTCCTTGCCACTCCCCCTGCTTGTGCTTTCTGTCAAATAAAATTTTTAAAGAAAAAAGATTATGTCTTCTAAGTCTGGTTCATTCTCACCAGTTCGACAGTAGCTATGCTGAAGGAGCATCTGTGTACTAATCATTGCAATTTCCCACCGTTCATCCCCCTTGATTAACTGGAAATAGCGATACCTGACTGAAACAGTAAATACGTACAACTCCTTGTGACGGTTCCAAGCCTCGATCAATGCTCACGGTTTTAGGACCTTGTTATTTACTACCGCAGCCTCATGAGAGGGATCGAGGGCTTTACGCTCATTCAACAGTGCTTTACAGAGCATCCTGAGCTAGGTTCCATGACAGCTCATAGAGACATAAAAGTGAATACCTCTTGGAACTGACAGACTACTCAAGCACATTAGATAAAGGCACGATTCTACGCCAGCACAGGGAGACAGCGGGGTGTGTACCAAGGGCTTCCGTCTACAGGGCCCCGAAGAATCAGAGATCCGTGTCTGGGGAGCAGGGACAAGTGTCAGAGAAGAGGCTGAGCAGTGTCTTAAAATATGAGTAAGAGTCTGCTGGGAGGAGAAGGGCCAGGAAGCCATCCTGAGACAGGCCAGCAGGTGCCAAGGACTGCAGACACGGGTAATTCCACGGCCTTCTTTCCAGCACACATACCGCACTGACCGCACAACCCGAGCTATGAGATGGCCGTGGGACGCGGCCACTGTCAACTGGTTTCTTTTATACCTCAGAGCGCTTTTCGTGCTCCTGCCAGGCTGTCACCACGGCAGCTATCCATCTGCCAACTTCTTTCAAGTCTTTGTACTAAGATCCTCAGCCTTGAATTCATGAATATTTGATTTTCCTAGCTGCAAATCTGTTTCCATAGCGTTCAGAAAAGGGCAGGTCAGATCCCATTTGCCTGGGAGAGGTGCGGGGGTCCACCACTGTCTGCTCTCAAAGCCCCAGTCCGGCTGCCACCGCACCGCAGAGAGCCAGCTGCTTCCAGCCCCTTTCAGTAGAGCCTTTTCTTGGCACAGTCAGTTCGTGGTGGGGCACCGGGCCAGGCTGAGTGTCTGACACAGGCGCGTGCGGCACAGCAGGTTAAATGGAGTGCACGGAGACTTCACGACCATAACTCTTGTGGGCATTTCACTAGTGTTTATACTCTGCCCATTTCCAGCACCTGGTTTTGTCTGAAAGGCAAGCATGCTGATGGAATCTCCTGGAATTCACCTTTGGATGCATTTTATTCAAGATGCCTTTTTTTTTTTTTTTAATATTTATTTATTTATTTGGGGGGAAGAGAGAGAGAGAGAAAGTGTGAGTAGGGGAGGCGTAAAGAGGGAAGAAGAGGGACAAGCAGACTCCTCACTGAGTGTGGAGCCCACCGCTGGGCTCGATCTCACACTTCTGGGATCATGACCTGAGCCAAAATCAGGAGTCTGCACATAACCGACTGAGCCACCCAGGCGCCCCTATTCAAGATGCTTTTAAAAATGTGCATGTCTATCTTCTTCCCTTTAATATTACTATTTTTTAAGGGCAGTGGCCTCTGGAAAAGGACTTTTCATACACCACTGCAGGAAGCCAGTGCTAAGGTTTTAATACAAAATATGAATGGAATCAGGAATACTCAGAAAACACAATCTCAGCACGAGCAGGACAGACAGAATGCAGAAACTTAGGGCATGGATGACTGGCTTTCTGAGGCTGCAATGACTAGAGCTTACCTGTTCTTCTGAGTGTGTTACTACATTTACAGCTGTGAGTTTAAGACTATTATTACCCCCAGAGATTTTTGGTCAACTGCAAGACTGGCCAGCTAGGATATGTATCCAGTGATGTGGGGGCCTCTCCTGCTTTCACTAGGATGCAAATGACAATTGTAAGATTCTCATTTCACCCTAAGGATGTTCATGTAACCAACCAATAAAAGTAATTACAACTGAGCTGACCATTATTAAAGGTCATCTCCTAACTGACCAGATCAAATAAGATTAAGTAACTGTCACTTGATTCCTGAGCCTTTCCTACTTCCTCTCCTGCTGGATGTGGCCCCGGCCCGTGCTTCTGAGGAAGCACCCTAAGTGCTCGGTGCTGTGGCTGCGTGCGCAGCATGATGGACGCCCAGATGGCTGCAGACACCTGCACCCACGCCCACTCCTTCCCTCCTTCTGTCCTAGTGGAGGGAGAGCGTTCCTTTCCTTTCCTTTTCTTAAAGTGAGTTTAATTGATCTTGTCTCTTTAGGAAATCTCATTGTATTGGAAAAGGTGACTTATGATACTATTCCTAAACATGAAATCTAAACTAAGTTCCTAGAAGTCCTTTTCCAACCTGTTTAGGGAATTCTAAAGGGACAGAACTATGAATAAAAATGTGCCTTCTTCCCTTTCTTCCTCACTGGTAGTTTGTTAGGTCAGTCACACTTTTGGCACTAACCTATTTTTGCAGACTCATCTTTGACGAGAGCGAAGAATAGTTAGGGGTGGTGGAAGACTATTAAATGCAGGTATAAAATGAGGACTACAAAAACAATAAAAACAGCGTTTTGTTTGTTGTTGTTGTTGTTTTGGTGATTAGGGATGTTAGTTTTTCGGGAGTAAGGCAGTTGCAGGAACCAGCATTTGTTCATTTTTAGCATGTACCAGGCACTATGGTGGGTGTTTTATAGACATCAACTCACCCAATCCTAAAACCCATCTAAACACGTACGTATAATTAGCCCCAACACATCCCACTGAAGGAGGCTGGGTTTATCACCTGGTGAGTGATGGGCCTCCTTCCTCCTCCCTTCCCCTAACCCCCTGCTCTGGCAGCTGGCCCCCCACCTCCATTCCCTTCCCACTATGTTCTGCTTGCAGAACACTCTTCCCCTTCCTCACCACCCTGCATCCTGCTACCACCCAAGGTGTCTTCAGCGAACAGCTGATGCTCTGCTGCTACCTGGCTTCTGTGTTCTCTGAACAGCTCCTCGATCCCAACAACGGCTTCCTCACCATACCTCAGCCACTCTCTTCCAGGTCCTTATCACCAGCAGAAATCCCACCACCTCTGAAATCAGAATTTGAATGCTCCCAGCCCAGATCATTTTCTTCTCTCTCTAGTTCCCTTGTCTTCAAGACCATCGATGCTGCCACCTTCACATTCTGCACCTGCTCTGTCCTGGCTTCACTTCTCTTCCAGTGAGAAGAACAAGACTTTGTTCCATCATTATCATTTTCTTGTAAATAACCCACTCTTCTCGCCCCTTTCCTCATTATGCCCCACAGAGGGCATCCTCGGTTGCACACGATTTCGTCCCCTCGCACTGTGGGTCCCACACCATCTCACGTGCCCAAAGACTGTTCCCACTGTCCCTCCAGCTACATCCGTCCTGCTCTCTCTACCGGCTTGCTGTGATCAGCACACAGGCCTCCACTTGCAAACAGTCTCCCTGTGGCCACCTCATTTCTCTGCAATCCTTCACAGCCAAGTTCTGAAAGGCGGAGCCTCCACATTCAGTGTTCCCTCACCTCCCGTTCTTTCTTCCACACACTCCCAAATCTCCCATGCCCGCCACTCCCCTCTCCCAAGGTCACTGACCTCCATGCTATCAACACGAATACACAAACAGCAAACACATTTGGCCATTCCCTCCTTCTGGAGGGTCTCCTCCAGTTCTCATGGCAGCATAAAACCCCTTTCCCTCTTACCTGCCTGCTTGTTACTTCTAACTTTCGCTCTCTTTTTGCAGGCTCCTCTTCCTCTCCATGACCCCAAGTGTTGGCGTTCTTCAGGGCCTGCCTCTAGGCTACTGGCTCTTTCTGTGTATACTTTTTCCTCTGGTGACCTCAACATTTCTGGGACTTGACATATTCTCTACCTTCTGACGACTCTGTAACTCATGCCTCCATCCTGGACCTCTCCTCTGGGCCACAGGACTGCATGTCCACGTCTCCTTTCACATGTCTCAGACAATTCAAACTTGACACGTTCACCATCCCCGTCTTTCTCATCACAGTAAATGGCACTGCCACACAAAAATCCTGTTGCTCCCACCAGAAGCCCAGAATCCTTCTAATGACTGTTTCCTTTGTTGTCCGTATGTAAACCATCAACAAGCCCAAGTCTACCTGTAAACGATGTCTCAGATGGTGCTGGAGCAGTGACCGCTCCCCTCCAATCTCAGCGCTGCCTGTCTTCCCTACAGCACCAATCTCAACTTACAGTTACATGGTAACTTGTTTATTTTCTCTATGAAAGGAAGCACCATGAAGGTAGAGATCATACCCTGTTTACTACTGTATTTACCACCAGCTCTTTAACACGTATCTACTGAACAAATGAAACTCTTTCTAGAAGAAATGACAGACCCTCGACTTTTACCTTTATGGAGAATACAGGCATTTAAACCAAAAAAAGGTGCCTTACAACACTGTGGATCACTTCAACACATACTCCAACATTCCTAGTACAATCTCTCTCCAGACTTTTTCCCCAGGATCGCAGGAAGAAGAGTGACGAAGGCTGGCCACTGCGCATTTTCTGTGAGAACTGAGACCCCAGGTGTGCCAGCGCTACATTCCCCACACGTGAGAAACAGAGCACAGCTCTGGAGGCAGTCAGGCTTGAACCAAATCTCCATTCTGGCAAAAGCTGTGTCTTCTTGCAAGTTATTTAAACACTCTAAGCCTGTTTCCTCATCTGTTCTTGGAAAGACGCCATGACTGAGGATTCAAAGACATGTCACTTGTTAGAGGGTCTTCCATGGTGCCTGAAACCTAACAGATACACACAAAAAGTGGCCAAGAACCCCAGGCCAAACCCTCCCGTTCCAAAACATAGCACTACACTGGGTAAGAATACAAACAAAAATCTGACGTAGAGCAGATGTCTTTTTTTTTTTTAAACTGCCATACTTTAAGCCATTCTCTTCTTAGCAGGGAGGCTAAGCCCTCATTTTCTTCATTCAAGCCCTCATTCTCTTCCTTAGCTTGGTTGGACAGGGGACTGGAGAAGAGCAGAAAGAATACTGGACTTGCCATCAGCTGGTCTGAGTCTGAATACTGGCTTCACTATTTGCACTTTATGTGAAATTTGCAGGACTCATTTAATCTCTTCAAGCTTCTTCCTGGGTATAAAATGGAAGACTCCCAGCATACTGATGGCCCTCGGGGACAATAAGACAAGAAATGTTCCATAAATCTTAATCTCAGAGATGCAAAAGCTCGGGCGAGGGTGGTTAAGCAGCTTGGGGCTGATGGTTCATCAGACCACTAGAGGTTGAGACAGAAACCCCAGGCTACAGGGTGAATGAATTCTCTCAAGTGTGGAAAAGATGAACAAAATGTTCCAAACTCCCAAACACCAGACCTTCTATTCTAAGATGCTATTTTTAAAAGGCAAAAGGCTATTAGACTCTACCTTTCATATTCATGTTGGCGAAAAGTGCTCAGATGCCTAAAGGAAAATGAGTTTCTCCAACGATATCAAACAGAGCTGTTAAGCAGTGTTTATAAAATTTCTCATTTCTGTTCTTTTGGTTCCTTTTTTTGCCAAAGCTCCAAGAATCTCAACAATGCTTCCAAACCTAAAAGCAGCAGAAATGACTGGGAGAGAAGGGGTATATGCAACAGAAACACGCATCAATCTTTTGTTATCTGTTGCTGTAGTTTAAATTCCCAAAGAACTTCTGGAACGTACTGTTTCAGAAAGCTTAGAGAAAAAAGCCCATTGGAAATGCAGGAGTCAGAACCTCTTTTCGTCTTCACTCTCAAAACCACTGCATTCTTGCAGAACAGAAAAGTAGGTTTTGCTCACTTTCTCAAGCAAGGAAAGTTCTGCTCCATTTCTTATAATACTTCAAAATTTAAATCCATGACATCTTAAGAATTCAAATAACCTATCTGCCTCTGACTCTACTGTTCAAGACCAGATTTACTGTTGAGAGTAAACAAGTTCTATTCTTGTAACAGAGTTTTGTAGAGAGGCTCATTAGCCTTAATGACCAGCTCAGAGTTTAAACAGATAAACAAGATGGGTTTCGGGACTACTTTTCCTCTCCACAGTTTTAAGACTTGAGGAAAACCGCATCTACTGGTAGTGATTTTGAATGTCAGAGGGAGAGGTTATCTTCTGTATAATTTATCAGACTTATTCTTCTGAAAATCATTTTTTTTTCTTAAACTGATAGGAGGTGATGGTGAAGCTTCTGAAGAACATGCTATGTTCAGTAGTATAACAAAAATTTTTTCTAGTCACTGACCCATACTAGCTCACATAAGAGTCCTATGCAATATATCAAAATGCCTCAGCAGAGATAGACTCAATACCTTTTTCCATCCAGCTACCTCAACTAAGTCCTGGGGCTCAGGCCTTTCTGACTGGACATTCTGTGGTGAGGGACAGTTAGGGGAGCAAGATGTTAATAGGGCTGCGTGGCTTTAACCCAAGGAGCTATTAACAACAAAACGACAGATTTCCAAAAGATGCAGTCTAGGTCTGCACTAGGGCAGTTAAAGCGAGGTTCACGTTTTCAGATATTTTATACTTAGGTTGTTTCCCTGCCTCTGTCCCCCAAGACTCTGATAGCACAAAAAAGTCTAAGGATTTTTTAGGCATTAATGGGAATATAGAATTTCTAAGGAGGAAAGTCAGAGACACTGTTGTTAAAATGGAACTGGAGGGCAGAGAATAAGATCAGACCGAGTTTCCAGAAGAGGATGTGGCCAGAGTCTCTGGCTCTCTGCAAAAGACTTACTTATTATCACACTGGGCACTAAAATTCAATACCATGCAGAAAACAAGTTTCCAATCTCCAGACAAAATTCAGCCTCCCAAACCACCCAGTTCTAACTTTCCTCCAACCTGTGAAGCAGCCATCAGAGTAAACTGGAGGCCATCAAAAAAGAAATGAGAATAATCACCTCCATTTCATACATCGGGGGCCCAAGGATGTCTTTCAGAGCATGGAAATCAATCAAAATTGGCATTTCAGGTGGTAGGGCTAAGTCCGGAGTGTCACTGATGGATTCAGGTTTTGCATCTTCTAAGATGTGTTCTCTGCAACCTAAGAGAGAAAAATGTGTTTAGAAATTCTCAGAGATTGGAAGGTTTGAAAATTCATTAGTATACATCAAACAGAAGCACAGCCGACTTTAACAGATCAGTCACCTTTATATATTTATTCAGGCACAAAAATTTATCTCATGATCTGTGGAACTCAGGCAGAGACTTCGTCTTTCAAGAGCCCCTGAAGGGTGATATAATGCACCGTCTTGTTCATTTATTCTCACTTGTTTGTCTACCCCTCCCACTGCACATAAGCTCCAGCAAGGCACAACCTTGTCTGTCTTCTTTTTTAACCAGTATATTCTTAAGCCAAGAACAATGCCTGGCTCTGCTCAACTTTAGAGGGCAGACACTGAAGGGTCACATGCAATAGATTACCTTGTATGATTCTGTCAGATAAACAGAACACAAAGCTTTCAACTCCCTCTTCAGACAGGTCCCATCAGGTGTCCCATTTCCTGACAGGCGGCAAGAACTTGGAAATGATGGATCCCCGTATAAGCAATGCTTCTTTTGCAAAAAGGTTATTTTCCAATAAAAACAAGCATAACTGCCAGTGCTACAGTAAAAGCATATGAAGCCTGGTCTGAGACCCCTATGATAATGGACTATTTCCTTGACCTGCCTAAGAGCCCTGGTTGCTAACAACTTGTGGGAGCACGGACTCCTGGTTTGAGCCTAGACATACAAGGAACAGGCGCCAACTGCCTTATCAGACCACCTTTCTGCTGCTCTCTGTAATTCCAGTTTGAGGAAAGAAAAATGTTATGTAAGCCTGTAGCCAGAAACCTAAAATGAATAGAGGTTGAAAAAATGTATGAAATATTTGTCTCTATTCATCCTTATTCCTAGTTTTGCTTTTCTTTTAGCTTTGCCATAACTCTTCCAGTTTTTATACTATCTCATGAAATGTTGTAAAATATCTTTATTTTTTTTACATACATCCTTCCTTCTGGAAATGATTACTATAATATACAACATATAATAATTATAAACTTGCCATTGTGTATTTTATTTTTATTTTTATTTTTATTTATTTATTTATTTTAAAGATTTTATTTATTTATTTGATGGAGAGAGACACAGTGAGAGAAGGAACACAAGCAGGGAGAGTGGCAGAGGGAGAAGCAGACTTCCCGCCGAGCAAGGAGCCCGATGCGGGGCTCGATCCCAGGACCCTGGGATCATGACCTGAGCTGAAGGCAGGCGCTTAACGACTGAGCCACCCAGGCGCCCCTGTGTATTTTATTTTTGGTACCATTCTCCCTTTCTGATATCTCACGAAGTTAAAAGAACTGTTTTTCACTAACTCCTTTCCTTCCAAAAGTGATTCCTGAATGTGTTTTATAATATTAGGCCCTCATTTTAGACTCCAACGATAACTGGAAACATCCTGGGGGCTGGGTGTCCCTAAATGACCCCTGCATAGACCAGCCTTGCTATGATAACCTTCCGGGTGAATGGCTCTCTTAGTCTGCTGGGCTCTCTGGGGCTCCTCTTCAAGACTGAATCATGAAAGATACGTGATGGAAACCAAACAACAGCTCAGATTTTCCACCACTTGCTGCCTGTCAGACCCTCTGCCCAGCACTGAACTTTGCACTACCTATCTCTACAGGGTTCTTGTGAGGATTAGAGAATTAAAGAGAAAACCCTTTGCAGACTGCGAAGTGACGTACCTTAAGTGTAAGTCTTGAGTTATATATATTCTCACAGTCATTTCTTTGGAATGTCATTTCATCTTTCAAAGTCTGGGTTCTAGGAAGTATTCCCTGATATTTCCAACTTCTTACAGCACTTACCTGTTTTACTAAATCTAGCTATCACTGGGTTACTTAGTAGCTTGTGGGCATGGGAGGTTTTCTGCCTGCTGCCCTGTTTGCAGTCTATCTAAGCAGTGTCACTGAGCAAGGGTGGAAAGGCACCCAAATGGCCAGGTTAGCTCCCTGTAGATCTCAAAGCAGAACAGAAGTAGATCTCATTGCTTATATTTAAATTAATGCACAGAAAGAAAAGCACTACCTAAGGTTACTACTGTACCCTAAAAATGAAGGGCTCTGAAACTTCAGCTGATGCACAGAAGAGGCTGTGAGGTTCTTTAGCCTGGTGCGCTTTTGGATGAGGGGCTTTTCTGAGATCTAATTACTGTTGCCAGCCTGGAATTCACGATCACAGGAGGAGGTCAAGCTGGATGGCTGAAAGCCAATCCACAATTATGTAACTAATGCTTCAGGATATCCAATCCCTTTCCAAGTAGAGCAGTGAACTTAGTGCTTTGAGCACTGAGGAAGTGGCGGTGGGGAGAGCTGTTTCTTTTCTTTTCTTTTCTTTTTTAAGATTTTATTTATTTGAGAGAGAGAGCACAAGCAGGCGGAGAGGCAGAAAGAGGGAGAGTTAAGAAGCAGGCTCCCCGCTGAGCAGGGAGCCAGGATGCGGGGCTCGATCCCAGGACCCTGGGGTCATGACCTGAGCGGAAGGCAGATGCTTAACCAACGAGCCACCCAGGCGCCCCGGGAAAGCTATTTCTAATGCAGCTAGACCTCATAAGATAAAAGATGGCCATTTCCTTCAGGCTTTAGGCACAGCAACTGTGTCAGAAAGAATTCAATAAACTTAGAACTAATCTGTGCTTCAAAATGCTCCATCCTTACAACCTAAGCCTAGAGAACGAAAAACTCAAGCCAAGAAAATGGTGTCAGCTAAGCAGGAAAGATAGGCTAGCACTGGATTTTAAGTATCATCCACAAGGACCTACATGAACTGCAAAGTGACAGTAAAGAAATAGAATTCAGAGAATTCACACTTCGATTCCTCAAACAACCAACCAGTACATCATCATCTCACAAAGATGCCCTTCCAGGCATGAAATCCCGGTTACAGGTGAGCCCTCTGTGTCCTATGCATGAGCTTTCAAGCACTCAGCTCTAGTGCCAGGTTTCCCCCCTGCCAGAGGGCTCAGTACCCACAGAAGACAGTGGCAGGGTCCCGAGGACTCGCTGGCTTTGCCCCAGACTGTAGCATTCAAGCAAGCTGGGCTTCTCAAGGCGAGGCAAGCAACAATGAAGAAAGTTCAACCTCTCCCAACATAACACGAGCTCTGTCCCGCGAGCGCTTCCCGCTGAGCCTGTCTTCCTCTTCTGTGCCCTTCTCTTGGGCAAAAACAGTGGTTCTTCAGATGGCTAACAGTCACATGAAAAGGACTGTTTCACCAAGCAGCGAAGAAGTTTACATTGTAAGAGTAAGATACCATTTGTTGGTTACCAAATTAAACTCCAGCAAACTAGTTTAAGAAATGACAAAGATCACTGTTTAAGTGAAGAAATCTTCCCAAACACCGAGCTTATGAAATATAAAGTGATTCAATCTTCCAGGAAAGCCTCCCAAATATTCATACTCACAGACCCAGTGGTCCCAGCTTGCAGGCACCTACCCTTAAGGACATTATCAGAACTGCAGATGACTGTTGTGTAGGCAACAGTTTAGACAACAAAGCTACTTGCTGCAGAATGACTGTCAGAGCAAAAATGAGATCCAATATAAATACTCAACGTTAGGAACATTAAGAAACTGGTACAGCCATCTACGAAAATACGACGCAGTCAATAAAATTGTTTCCTGAGTGTTTTTAAGTAATGTGAGAAAATTCTTTTGAAACAATGTCAATTTGAGGAAAGAGGAGGGTATACACTTTCACATGGCATGATTTTTACTAATATAACATAATATAAATATATGTGAGAATGAATGAAATGATATAGTCCAAAATGTTAAAGTCATTCCCTGAATTATGAGATTAAGATTACATGGTGAAATAGTCAATAAATAACAGTCTCCAATCCTGGCTCTGGTTTCCCAGTTGGCCCTGAAGAAAGTTACTTTACCCCCTTGTATCTGTTTTTCCAATCTGTAAAACCATAATAATTATAGTAACCCTCGTAGAGTCGAGTCACTGGGAGAATTTAACAATGTTTAAAGCCAAAATATGTATAAATGGGAGGAAGTGAGTTATAGAGTTAGAGAAATATTTCACACAGACCTCTAAGACTCCCAGTTCTTACTCCATAGCCCCTTTTGCTGAAGAAAACAAAGTGCCCTCTGCAACCTAATTCCACTCAGGGCCCCAGAGAGAGGGCTTCAACCACAATCACAGGACTGTTGGGAGCCACATAAATTTAACATTTGTAAGAAAAAAAGAAAAAGATAACAAAATGCAAGATTCTTCCCTAGGCTATAATATATATTACTATTACATTCAATGCACCAAAATTTCCTTTATAAATAACTTGGAAGCATATTCTTAAAAGTAATAAAGTGCTATTAAATAGAGGTTGAAAAGGCAGGCCATGGAAAAATGAGAAGCTAGCTCAGCCTCACTCCACTTCAACTGTTTCTTCACTTCAAAGATGAAACTGTTCTAAAAGTGGGAGGGAGCTGAAGTTCTTTTCGGTGATTCACTCTGCTCAGAGAGGTCTCCCAGCTCTTCTTTCATCCGTGTTATCAATCAGCTTGTCCTAACAGAGTCTAATTCAGGACTGAGGCAGGATGGTCAGGGTATAACCAAGGAGTTCCCCAGCACGAAGGCCGCAAATAAACAAGCAGCAGCCAAGCAGCAGCCGGGCAAGCTGCAATGTGCTCGCTCTGCTCACCGGCGCCCCCCTGCAGCACAAGGACAACCACGCTCCTGCGCTGCAGTGCCCTCCCTCAGGGGAGCTGATGTCACCCAGGCTATTAGGAAAAGACGCTCTACAGCTACAAACTCCTCGTGAGAAAGGATTAGGCTTTCCAGAGCAGCTGTCCCAGGGACGCGATCAAGTGTTCTTTCCCACCCACTTTTCCTCTCTCAGAGGAGCACGACTTAAATGAAAGCAGCCCAAGGGCCCAAGAATCACTGTGGGAGGAGGGAGAGAGGAAGATATTAAGAGGGGAGGTAAGGAGGTAGAATAGAGGGGTATATCATCTCTGGAAATGCCCAGGAACTTTGTGTTAAAAAAAAAAAAAAGTTTCTTGCCTTTTGAATAAATCTCGTGGCAAATGGCATCTCTTGGTAGGGGATCCAACCAACAATGGAAAACAGCAGAGGTCAGGAACACAAAAAAGGCTACTAACAACAATTCTCCAGAACGTAGGGGCAATGAAAATCTACCAAATCACAGATGCCCTAGGTGATCTATAATCATCTTTACTCCAGACAGAACATTTTAGTTATCACTTATTATTCTCTGTATTCTGCTTAACTTCAAGTATGCACCACACCTGTGAGTGCCGGCTCATGAGTTCAAAAGCTACACTTTGAGGCAGAGCGATCACAGGAACCCTTTCATCTTGATAATGGACGAAGTGTTCATTTTCACAAAGAGCTGGTTTCTAATGCTCGTGGGGTAGGGATGGAGGAGCGAAGGATGGAGTGTAACAGAATACTGTTAACTGCAGCCAGCAATCGCCAGGGCCCAAAACACGGGGTTAGTTCTCCAAAGAAATGAACACTACCTGTTTCTGTCATATTAATACAATGTCCCTGAAACAGCTACCTGAGAACGGCTGGGTCTCACTCTGAGCCTTAGCAGAATTCAGGAAGAATCAGGAATTCAAGAAGCAGAGGATAAAACCATGATATATAAACTTTAAAAGGCAGAAAGTCAAAGATCTGGCCCAACCCTCCATTTTTTACTCAAGGAAACCAAGACCCAGGGAGGTTAAACCAATTGTCTTAAGTGCACAGCAAATTACAGACAGTACCAGGATTCCTGGCTCCCGACCAAGGATACCTTTTGTCCCAACCCTGAAGTGCAGTCTAGAAAAACTGCCTGTAGTTCAAGAGTTCCTTGACAAAACAAGGCAACTTGGTGGTAAATTTAGAGATTAGATTATATTTTCCTAATTGGGAAAATAATCAACTGGTAATAGAGACACAGATTCCCTTCTACGACTGTTGTCCAAAAAAATCCCCCCAAACTGTGACAGACTTGGGGATGAGTGAAAACAGACAAATGGGTGTTGTGCAGTGTATCCTTCCAGCTAGTCTGTGTCTTACTGCTTCTCAGCTATTTTTCAATTCTGTAAGCTGTAGGAACCGAAAGTAATGCAAATGATGCTCGTCTGTGGATATGAAAGTGAGCTTTGTTCAACAGAGGTGCAACTCACCCTCTCTCCCTGTCCCATGAAGCTGGTTTTGCCAATTTCAGCATTCCTGACTGCCTACATACGGGTGTACTCCTGGATTCTCCACTGAACCAACTGTAACATCTCACTGGTTGTCTCATTAATAAGTTAATCAAAATCTTTGACATATGGTCATTTTATATTTGTATGATGGCAATGATTGCTGTTAAGAAATTATCATCCTGGGGTGCCTGGGTGGCTCAGTTGGTTAAGCGTCCAACTTGTGATTTTGGCTAAGATCATGATCTCATGGACGGTCAGATCGAGCCCCGTTCTGGGGGGGTGTGGTCCACACTCAGCAGGGAGTCTCTTGAGATTCTCTCTCTCTCTCTCCCTTTGCCCCTCCCCCCACTCATATTCTCTAGAATATTAAAAAAAAGAAATTATTATCTTTTAACACTGTACAAAAACACTTGTTTCTAAACAGTGACAGATCTTCCCAGAAGTCAACTCTTAACCACTATGAGTAGCTAACGCATTTATTTATTTTTAAAGATTTTGTCAGAGAGAGAGAGTGCACACAAGCAGGGGGAGGGCAGGCAGAAGGAGAAGCAGGCTCCCTGCTGAGCAATGAGTGTGATTCAGGACTCGATCCCAGGTCCCTGGGATCATGACCTGAGCCGAACACAGACGTTTAACCGACTGAGCCACTAAGGCGTCCCTCTGTCTAGATTAAGAAGATCTTAGGGCCTCAGACACACAGATACATCAAATTGCTTTAGGTACAAAAACATGAAACTTCCCATTTTCAGTATTCCTCCCTTTGGGTAGATCCTCAGAAATATCCAAGAGAAGTACAAATGACCCTCCTTACTTCTAAGAGGCCTTGGAGTCGGAGAACCTGGGTTTGTAGTCCAGCTCTTTCCACCTGTAAGCTCTATGACTTTGGGAAATTTCCTTAACCTATTTTTTTAAAAAGTGTTTTTATTATGGTAAAATATGTATCACATAATATGGATCATTTTAACCATCTGCAAGTACACAATTCAGTGGAACTAAATACATCTGCAATGTTGATATAACCATCACCAACATCTATACCCAAAACTTTTTCATTATCTCAGCATAAACTCTGTAGCCATTAAATAACTCCCCATCCTCTTCTCCCCTCTGTTCTACTTTTCTGTCTCTATGAATGTGCCTATTCTATGGTATGTGTCTACCACAGCTTGTTTACCCACTCATCATGGTCACCTGAGTTGTTTCCATCTTTTGGCTCTGGTGAAGAATGCTGCCATGAACACTGGTATCTGTCTGGGTCCCTGTTTTCCACACTCTTGGATAAACACCTAGAAGTGGAATTGCTGGGTTATATGGTGGTTCCATGTCTAACTTTCTGAAGTACTGATGAACTGGTTTCCACAGGAGCTGTGCCATTTTATGCCCCCACCAGTTTCTCCATATCTTCACTGCTTTTTATTTTCCATTTTTAAATTACAGGTATGAAGTAATATCTCACTGTGGTTCTCATGTTAGGCATCCTTTCGTGTGCTTACTGGCCAGCTGTCTGTCTTCTTTGAAATGTCTATTCAAGTCCTTTGTTCATTTTTGAATTGGGTTGCTTCTGTTGGTTTGAGTTGTAGAGTTCTTTATACATTTCTGGATCTCAATCCCTAATCAGATACAAGATTTGCAAATTTCTTCCATTCCATTGGTTGTATTTTTTTTTTCTTAATAGTGTCTTTTGATGGGGGGGGAAGCAAGATGGCGGAGGAGTAGGAGACCTGGATTTCGTCTGGTCTCAGGAATTCAGCTGAATAGGGATCAAACCATTCTGAACAGCTAAGAACTCAACAGGAGATCGAAGAAAAGAATAGCAGCAACTCTATGAACAGAAAAGCGACCACTTTCTGGAAGGTAGGACATGTGGAGAAGTGAATCTGAGGTCATATTCAGGAGGATAGAAGGCGGGGGAGGGGGGCGGGAGAGGGGGCCTCTGACCGCAGCTTCTGGCGAGTGATAGAGCAGCAAAGTACAAAATCAGAACATTCAGAAGTCGGTTCCGCTGAGGGACGTCGCTCCAGTGGCTAAGCAGGGGGTGGAACCTTCGCGGGACAGTATGGTCTCAGGACCCTCGGAGTCACAAAAAGACCAGGGGTGCCTGAGTGCGGCAGAACTCCCAGGAATTGGAGCGGGGAAGCTGGCTGCAGAGACAGAGCCGAGGCGCGGGCTCTCAGCTCAGGGTTGCCATAAACTGTGATCAGCCACACAGTCAGGCCACTGTGCCTCCAGCAGAGACCCAACAAGTGGCAGATCCGGGGAGACTCCCCTTCCTACCCCGGGAGGAGCGGCGCGGGAGCGCACCGCAGGGATCTGCTGGGTTTGGAGACTCCACACGGGGTTGGGTGCCAGAGATAGAAACGCTCCGTCACAGGCCGGGTGAGCACGGAGTGCGGCCAGAGACCGGGGAGACGGGAGTGATTGACTGCTTTTCTCTGGGGGCGCACTGAGGAGCGGGCCCTGATTTCTCGGCTCCTCCGGGTGGAGATTGGGAGGCCGCCATTTTCACTCTCGTCCTCCAAAGCTGTACAGAAAGTTTGCAGGGAACAAAAGCTCCTGAGAGCAAACCCGAGCAGAATACTTAGCCCAGACCAACAAGGGAGGGGCAATTCCACCTCCGGCAAAGACATTTGGGAACCACGGGAACAGGCCCCTCCCCCAGAAGATCACCACGAACAGCCAGCCAAGACCAAGTTTACCAATCAATGAGAACGGGAGAACTCCAGCGCTAGCGGAATACTGCACATAGAATTCATGGCTTTTTTACCATGATTCTTTAGTCTTTCAAAGTTAATTTTTTTTAACTTTTTTTTTTGAATTTTTCTTTTTCCCATTTTCAACCAACATCTTATCAATCCCTTTTTTAAAAAACATTTTTATTTTTCATTTTTAGAGTCATATTCTATCCCTTCATAGTAGTTATCCTTATTTTTGGCATGTATATATAAGTTGTTCTCTCTTTAAAATTTTGAGATACACTTTCTTCTAACAGATCAAAATATAGCCTAAATCTCTAGTGTATGGCTTTGTTCAGTCTCCTGCCTGATCACATTCTCTCCCCCCATTTACTTTTTTTTTTTAAATCCTATTCTTTCTTTTTTCAAACTTATCAATTCGTTTTATAAAATTTTTTATAATTTTCATCTTTACAGTCATATTCCATCCCTTCATCGTATCAACCCTTCTTTTTGTACATATGTAAGCTTTCCTTTCTTTAAAATTTTGGGAGGCACTTCCTTCTGACAGACCAAAATACACCAAAAATCTAGTGTGTGGCACTGATCTATGCACCAGCCTGACCATATTTGATCATATTCTGTTTTTTTTGTTCTGTTTTTGTTTTTATCTTTCTTTTTCTTTTTTCCCCTCTTTCTTTTTTCTTTCTTTCCCTTTCTTTTCCCCTGGTTTCAGGTCTTTTCTGAATTGTATACAGTATATTTGCTGGGGATGTTGTTACCCGGTCAGCATTTTGTTCTCTCATTCATCTATTCTCCTCTGGACAAAATGACAAGACAGAAAAAATCACCTCAACAAAAAGAACAAGAGGTAGTACCGACTGCCAGGGACCTACTCAATACAGACATTAGTATGATGTCGGACCTAGGGTTCAGAATCATGATTTTAAAGATACTAGCTGGGCTTGAAAAAAGCATGGAGGTTATTAGAGAAACTCTCTCCAGAGAAATAAAAGAACTAAAATCTAACCAAGTCGAAATAAAAAAGGCTATTAATGAGGTGCAATCAAAAATGGGGGCATTAACTTCTAGGATAAATGAGGCAGAAGAGAGAATCAGCGATATAGAAGATGAAATGATGGAAAATAAAGAAGCTGAGAAAAAGACAGAGAAACAACTACTGGACCACAAGGGCAGAATTCAAGAGATAAGCGATACCGTAAGACAAAACAATAACAGAGTAACTGGGATCCCAGAAGAAGAAGAAAGAGAGAGAGGGGCAGAAGGTATATTGGAGCAAATTATAACAGAGAACTTCCCTAATGTGGGGAAGGAAACAGGCATCAAAATCCAGGAGGCACAGAGAACCCCTCTCAAAATCAATAAAAATAGGTCAACACCCAACATCTAAGAGTAAAACTTACAAGTCTCAGAGACAAAGAGAAAATCCTGAAAGCAGCTCAGGAGAAGAGATATGTAACCTATAATGGTAGAAACATTAGATTGGCAACAGACCTACCCACAGAGCCCTGGCAGTCCAGAAAGGACTGGCATGATATCTTCAGAGCACTAAACGAGAAAAATATGCAGCCAAGAATACTATATCCAGCTAGGCTGTCATTGAAAATAGGAGAGATCAAAAGCTTCCAGGACAAACAAAAACTAAGGGACTTTGCAAACACAAAACCAGCCATACCAGAAATATTGAAAGGGGTCCTCTAAGCAAAAAGAAAGCCTAAAAGCAGCATAGACCAGGAAGGAACACAGACTATACAGTAACAGTCACCTTACAGGCAATACAACGGCACTAAATTCCTATCTTTTAATAGTTACCCTGAATGTAAATGGACTAAATGCCCCAATCAAAAGACACAGGCTATCAGATTGGATTAAAAAACAAGACCCATCAATACACTGTCTGCAAGAGACTCATTTTAGACCCAAAGACACCCCCAGATTCAAAGTGAAGGGGTGGGAGGTGGAGCAGGATGGCGGAGGAGTAGGAGACCTGGATTTCGTCTGGTCTCAGAAATTCAGCTGAATAGGGATTAAACCATTCTGAACACCTACGAACTCAACTGGAGATCGAAGAGGAGAGTAGCAACAACTCTCTGAACAGAGAAGCAACCACTTACTGGAAGGGAGGACGTGCGGAGAAGTGAATCTGAGGCAATATTCGGGAGGATAGACGGTGGGGGAGGGGGCCTCCATCGGCCGCTTCTGGCAAGTGATAGAGCTGTGGAGCACAAAATCGGACCTTTTAGAAGTTGGCTCCTCTGAGGGACGTCGCTGCAGTGGCTACGCGGGGGGTGGAATCCTCCTGCGACAGTGTGGTCTCAGGACCCTTGGGGTCACAGAGAAAACGGGGGTACCTGAGTGTGGCAGAACTCCCAGGTATCGGAGCAGGGAAGCCGGCTGCAGAGACAGAGCCAAGGCGCGGGCTCTCAGCTCGGGGTTGCCATAAACTGTGATCCGCGGCCCAATCAGGCCACTGCTCCTCCAGCAGGGACCCAACAAGCGGCAGAGCCGGGGAGACTCCCCTTCCTCCCCCGGAAGGAGCGGCGCAGGAGTGCACCGCAGGGATCTGCTGGGTTTGGAAACTCCACACGGGGTCGGGTGACGGAGATAGAAACGCTCGGTCACAGGCCGGGTGAGCACGGAGTGCAGCCAGAGACCAGGAAGACGGGAGTGACTGCTTTACTCTGGGGGCGCACTGAGGAGCGGGGCCCCGCGTTCTCAGCTCCTCCAGGTGGAGATTGGGAGGCCACCATTTTCGCCCTGGTCCTCCAAAGCTGTACCGAGACCTTGCAGGGAACAAAAGCTCCTGAGAGCAAACCCGAGCAGCTTGCTTAGCCTGGACCGACAAGGGCGGGGCAATTCAGCCTCCGGCAAAGACATTTGGAAACCACCGCAACAGGCCCCTCCCCCAGAAGATCACCACGAACAGCCAGCAAGCCAAGACCAAGTTTACTGATCAAGGAGAATGGGACAACTCCAGCGCTAGGGGAATACGGCACACAGAATTCATGGCTTTTTTTTACCATGATTCATTAGTTGATCAAAGTTAATTTTTAAATTTTTTTAAATTTTTCTTTTTCCCTTTTTCAACCAACATCTTATCAATCCTTTTTTTAAAAAAACATTTTTTATTTTTCATTTTTAGAGTCATATTTTATCCCTTCATAGTAGTTACCCTTATTTTTGGCATATATATATATATATATATATATAAGTTGTTCTCTCTTTAAAATTTTGGGATACAGTTTCTTCTAACAGATCAAAATATACCCTAAATCACTAGTGTATGGCTTTCTTCTAGTCTCCTGCCTGATCACATTCTCTCCCCCTTTTTTTTTTTTAAATCTTCTTCTTTCTTTTTTCAAACAACTTATCAATTCCTTTTATAAAATTTTTATAATTTTCATTTTTACAGTCATCTTCCATCCCTTCATTGTATCAACCCTTATTTTGTATATATATGTCTTTCTTCCTTTAAAATTTTAGGAGGCACTTTTTTCTAACAGACCAAAACACGCCCAAAATCTAGTGTGTGACACTGATCTATGCACTAGCCTGATCATATTTGATCATATTCTGCTTTTTTTATATTGTTCTGTTTTTGTTCTTATCTTTTTTCTTCTTTTTTTCCCCTCCTTCTTTTTTCTTTCTTTCCCTTTCTTTTCCCCCGGTTTCAGGTCTTTTCTGATTTGTATAGAGTATATTTGCTGGGGACATTGTTAACCTGTTAGCATGTTGTTCTCTCATTCATCTATTCTCCTCTGGACAAAATGACAAGATGAAAAAAATCACCTCAGCAAAAAGAACAAGAGGTAGTACCCTCAGCCAGGGACCTACCAAATACGGACATTAGTATGATGTCGGACCTCGAGTTCAGAATCATGACTTTAAAGATACTAGCTGGGCTTGAAAAAAGCGTGGAAGTTATTAGAGAAACCCTTCCTGGAGAAATAAAAGAACTAAAATCTAACCAAGTCGAAATCAAAAAGGCTATTGATGAGGTGCAATCAAAAATGGGGGCACTAACAGCTAGGATAAATGAGGCAGAAGAGAGAATCAGTGATATAGAAGACCAAATGATGGAAAATAAAGAGGCTGAGAAAAAGAGAGATAAATAACTACTGGATCACGAGGGCAGAATTCGAGAGTAAGTGATACGATAAGACGAAAGATTAGAATAATTGGAATCCCAGAAGAAGAAGAAAGAGAGAGAGAGGGGCAGAAAGTATATTGGAGCAAATAATAGCAGAGAACTTCCCTAATGTGGGGAAGGAAACAGGCATCAAAATCCAGGAGGCACAGAGAGCCCCTCTCAAAATCAATAATAATAAGTCAACACCCTGACATCTAATAGTAAAACATACGACTCTCGGAGACAAAGAGAAAATCCTGAAAGCAGCTCGGGAGAAGAGATATGTAACCTACAATGGTAGAAATATTAGCTTGGCAACAGACCTATCCACAGAGACCTGGCAGGCCAGAAAGGACTGGCAAGAGATCTTCAGAGCACTAAACGAGAAAAATATGCAGCCAAGAATACTATATCCAGCTAGGCTGTCATTGAAAATAGAAGGAGAGATAAAAAGCTTCCAGGACAAAGAAAAACTAAAGGAATTTGCAAACACGAAACCAGCCCTCCAAGAAATATTGAGAGGGGTCCTCTAAGCAAAGAGAGAGCCTAAAAGCAGCACAGATCAGAAAGGAAAACAGACTGGGACACCTGGGTGGCTCAGTTGGTTAAATGTCTGCCTTCGGCTCAGGTCGTGATCCCAGGGTCCTGGGATCGAGTCCCACATCGGGCTCCGTGCTCAGCGGGGAGCCTGCTTCTCCCTCTGCCTGCCGCTTCCCCTGCTTGTGCTCTCTCTTGCTCTCTTGCTCTGAAAAATAAAATATTTAAAAAAGGAAAAAAAAAGGAAGGAACAGACAATATACAGTAACAGTCACCTTACAGGCAATACAATGGCACTAAATTCATACCTTTCAATAGTTACCCTGAATGTAAATGGGCTAAATGTCCCAATCAAAAGACACAGGCTATCAGACTGGATTAAAAAACAAGACTGATCAATATGCTGTCTGCAAGAGACTCATTTTAGACCCAAAGACACCCCCAGATTGAAAGTGAGGGGGTGGAAAAGCATTTACCATGCTAATGGACACCAAAAGAAAGCTGGGGTGGCAATACTTCTATCAGGCAAATTAGATTTTAAACCAAAGACTGTAATAAGAGATGAGGAAGGACACTATATCCTACTTAAAGGGTCTATCCAACAAGAAGATCTAACAATTGTATATATCTATGCCCCGAACATGGGAGCAGCCAATTATATAAGGCAATTAATAACAAAAGTGAAGAAACACATTGACAACAATACAGTAATAGTGGGGGACTTTAACACCCCCCTGACTGAAATGGACAGATCATCTAAGCAAAAGATCAACAAGGAAATAAAGACTTTAAATGACACACTGGAACAAATGGACTTCACAGACATATTCAGAACATTGCATCCCAAAGCAACGGAATACACATTCTTCTCTAGTGCCCCTGGAACATTGTTCAGAATTGATCACATCCTAGGTCATAAATCAGGTCTCAACCGGTACCAAAAGATTGGGATTATTCCCTGCATATTTTCAGACCACAATGCTTTGAAACTAGAACTCAATCACAAAAGGAAAGTCAGAAAGAACTCAAATACCTGGAGGCTAAAGAGCATCCTACTAAAGAATGAATGGGTCAACCAGGAAATTAAAGAAGAATTTAAAAAATTCATGGAAACCAATGAAAATGAAAACACAACTGTTCAAAATCTTTGGGATGCAGCAAAGGCAGTCCTGAGAGGAAGTTATATAGCAATACAAGCCTTTCTCAAGAAACAAGAAAGGTCTCAAATACACAACCTAACCCTACACCTAAAGGAGCTGGAGAAAGAACAGGAAATAAAGCCTAAACCCAGCAGGAGAAGAGAAATAATAAAGATCAGAGCAGAAATCAATGAACTAGAAACCAAAAGGACAGTAGAACAGATCAACGAAACTAGGAGCTGGTTCTTTGAAAGAATTAACAAGATTGATAAACCCCTGGCCAGACTGATCAAAAAGAAAAGAGAAATGACCCAAATCAACAAAATCATGAATGAAAGAGGAGAGATCACAACCAACACCAAAGAAATACAAACAATTATAAGAACGTATTATGAGCAACTCTATGCCAGCAAATTAGATAACCTGGAAGAAATGGGTGCATTCCTAGAGATGTATCAACTACCAAAATTGAACCAGGAAGAAATAGAAAACCTGAACAGACCTATAGCCACTAAGGAAATTGAAGCAGTCATCAAAAATTTCCCAAGAAACAAAAGCCCAGGGCCAGATGGCTTCCCAGGGGAATTCTATCAGACATTTAAAGAAGAATTCATACCTGTTCTCCTGAAACTGTTCCAAAAAATAGAAATGGAAGGAAAACTTCCAAACTTATTTTATGAGGCCACCATTCCCTTGATCCCAAAACCAGACAAACACCCCATCAAAAAGGAGAACTACAGACCCATATCCTTGATGAACATGGTTGCAAAAATTCTCACCAAAATACTAATCAGTAGGATCCAACAGTACATTAAAAGGATTATTCACCATGACCAAGTGGGATTTATCCCTGGGCTGCAAGGATGGTTCAACATCCGCAAATCAATCAACATGATACAATACATTAACAAAAGAAAGAACAAGAATCATATGATCCTCTCAATAGATGCAGAAAAAGCATTTGACAAAGTACAGCATCCTTTCTTGATCAAAACTCTTCAGAGTATAGGGATAGAGGGTACATACCTCAATATCATAAACGCCATCTATGAAAAACCTACAGCGAATATCATTCTCAATGGGGAAAAACTGAGAGCTTTCCCCCTAAGGTCAGGAACACGGCAGGGATGTCCACTCTCACCACTGCTATTCAACATAGTATTAGAAGTCCTAGCCACAGCAATCAGACAACAAAAAGAAATCAAAGGCACCCAAATCGGCAAAGAGGAAGTCAAACTCTCACTCTTTGCAGATGATATGATACTGTACGTGGAAAACCCAAAAGACTCCACCCCAAAACTGCTAGAATTCATAGAGGAATTCAGTAAACTGGCAGGATATAAAATCAATGCACAGAAATCAGTGGCATTCCTATACACCAACAACAAGACAGAAGAGAGACAAATCAAGGAGTTGATCCCATTTACAATTGCACCCAAAACCATAAGATACCTAGGAATAAATTTAACCAAAGAGGCAAAGGATCTGTACTCAGAAAACTATAAAATACTCATGAAAGAAATTGAAGAAGACACAAAGAATTGGAAAAACGTTCCATGCTCATGGATTGGGAGAACCAACATTGTGAAGATGTCAATGCTACCTAGAGCAATGTACACATTCAATGCAATCCCCATCAAAATACCATCCACTTTTTTCAAAGAAATGGAACAAATAATCCTAAAATTTGTATGGAACCAGAAGAGACCCCAAATAGCCAGAGGAATGTTGAAAAAGAAAAGCAAAGCTGGAGGCATCACAATTCCGCACTTGCAGCTCTTTTACAAAGCTGTCATCATCAAGACAGTATGGTATTGGCACAAAACCAGACAGACAGATCAATGGAACAGAACAGAGAGCTCAGAAATGGACCTTCAACTCTATGGTCAACTAATCTTCGACAAAGCAGGAAAGAATGTCCAATGGAAAAAAGACAGTCTTTTCAACAAATGGTGTTGAGAAAATTGGACAGTCACATGCAGAAGAATGAAACTGGACATTTCCTTACACCACACACAAAAATAGACTCCAAATGGTTGAAAGACCTCAATGTGAGACAGGAGTCCATCAAAATCCTAAAGGAGGACACAGGCAGCAACCTCTTCGACCTCAGCCGCAGCAACTTCTTCCTAGAAACATCATCAAAGGCAAGGGAAGCAAGGGCAAAAATGAACTACTGGGATTTCATCAAGGTAAAAGGCTTTTGCACAGCCAAAGAAACAGTCAAGAAAACCAAAAGAGAACCGACAGAATGGGAGAAGATATTTGCAAATGACATATCAGATAAAGGGCTCCTATCCAAAATATATAAAGAACTTAACAAACTCAACCCCCAAAGAACAAATAATCCAATCAAGAAATGGGCACAAGACATGAACAGATATTTTTCCAAAGAAGACATCCAAATGGCCAACAGACACATGAAAAAGTGCTCAACATCGCTCAGCATCAGGGAAATCCAAATCAAAACCTCAATGAGATACCACCTCACACCAGTCAGAATGGCTCAAATTAACAAGTCAGGAAATGACAGATGTTGGCAGGGATGTGGAGAAAGGGGAACCCTCCTACACTGTTGATGGGAATGCAAGCTGGTGCGGCCACTCTGGAAAACCGTATGGAGGTTCCTCAAATAGTTGAAAATAGAGCTACCATATGATCCAGCAACTGCACTACTGGGTATTTACCCCAAAGATACAAATGTAGGGATCCGAAAGTGTACGTGCACCCTGATGTTTATAGCATCAACGTCCACAATAGCGAAACTGTGGAAAGAGCTAAGATGTCCATCGACAGATGAATGGATAAAGATGTGGTATATATATAGAATGGAATATTAGCCAGCCATCAAAAGGAATGAGATCTTGCCATTTCCAATGACGTGGATGGAACTGGAGGGTGTTATGCTGAGTGAAGTAAGTCAATCAGAGAAAGACGTGTATCCTATGACCTCACTGATATGAGGAATTTTTAATCTCAGGAAACAAACTGAGGGTTGCTGGAGTGGGGGTGGGGTGGGAGGATGGTGTGGCTGGGTGATAGACATTGGGGAGGGTATGTGCTATGGTGAGCGCTGTGAGTTGTGCAAGACTGTCGAATCACAGATCTGTACCTCTGAAGCAAATAATGCAATATATGTTAAGAAAAAAAAAAGAAGAAGATAGCAGGAGGGAAAGAATGAAGCAGGGGAAATCGAAGGGGGAGACGAACCATGAGAAACAATGGATTCTGAAAAACAAGCTGAGGGTTCTAGAGGGGAGGGGTTGGGGGGCTGGGTTAGCCTGGTGATGGGTATCAAAGAGGGCACGTTCTGCATGGAGCACTGGGTGTTATGCAGAAAGAATGAATCATGGAACACTACATCAAAAATTAATGATGTAATGCATGGTGATTAACATAACAATAAAAAATTTAATAAAAAAAGAGTGTCTTTTGATGCACGAGAGGTTTTAATTTTGATGAAGTCCAATTTAGTTTTTCTTTTGTTGCCTGTGCTTTTGGTATCATACCCATAAAATCAGTGCCAAATCTAACGTTATGAGGATTTTCCCTAATGTTTTATTCTTAAGCTCTTAGGTTTAGGTCACTGACCAATGTTTAGTTAATTTCTGTATTTATTTTAATTTTGTATTAATTTTGTATTTATGTACTGATTTTGTAAGGGCCCAATTCATTCTTTTGCATGTGGATATCCAGTTTTCCCAGCACCATTTGTTAAAGACTTTCCTTTTCTTACTAAATAGCATCCCTGATAAAAATCAACTGACCATATATGTGAGCCTTTATTTCCGTGCTCTCTATTCTATTCCACTGGTCTATATGTCTGTACCATGCTGTCTTAACTAATATAGCTTTATAAAAGATTAGAAAGTTAGGAGGTGTGAATCCTCCAGTTTGATCTTTTTCAGGACTGTTTTGGGTATCTGGGGCCCACTGCAATTCCACATGAATTTGATTGACTTTTCTATTTCTGTGAAAGAGACTATGGAAGTTTCAGAAGAGACTGCATTAAAATTATAGATCTTAACAATGTTAAGTCTTCCTATCCATGAACACAAGATAGCCTTCCATATACTTGGGTCTTCTAAAATTTCTTTCTAGCAATGTTTGGTGGTTTTCAACATACAAGTCTTTCACCTCCTTAACAAGATTTATTCTTAAGTACTTATTTTTTTTTAGATGCTATTGTAAATGAAATTGGTTTTTCATTGTATTTTTTCTCATCATGATAAGTGTAATCTTTAATACCCACCCCCCCTTAGTTTGTTCTCTACAGTTAAGAGTCTATTTCTTGGTTTGTCTCTCTCTCGTTTTTCTTCCTTTGCTTGTTTTGTTTCTTAAATTCCACATAGGAGTGAAATCATATGGTATCTGTCTTTCTCTGACTGACTCATTTTGCTTAGCATTATACTCTCTAGCTCTAACCATGTTGTTGTAAATGGCAAGATTTCACTCTTGTGGCTGAATAATATTCCACTATATACATATATATCTTTATATATATCTTCTTTATCCAATTGTCAGCTGATGATCTTCTTTATCCAATCATCTTCTGTAACCAATCATCAGTTGATGGACATGGGCTGCTTCCATAGTTCGGCTACTGTAAATAATGCTGCAATAAACACTGGGGTGCGTGTATCCCTTTGAAATCGTGTTTTTATATTCTTTGGGTAAAAACCCAGTAGGCCAATTACTGGAATGCAGGGTAGTTCCATTTTTAATTTTTAAGGAAACTCCATACTGTTTTCCACAGTGGCTACACCAGCTTGCATTCCCATCAACAGTGCATGAGTAATTCCTTTTTCTCCACATCCTCGCCAATGCTTGTTGTTTCTTATGTTTTTGATTTTAGCCATTCTGACGGGTGTGAGGTGACAGCTTATTGTAGTTCTGATTTGCATTTGCTATTGTAAATGGAATTGCTTAGTTTCCTTTTCAGATTGTTCATTTCCCTTATTGTCTTAAGCTTCCACTTCCTCATCTGAAATGAGGAAATACTATCTACACCTCAAATAGTTGTTACAGGGATCATTGAACATAGGATATATAGGAATAATGAAAGCACAGTGTAGACACTAAGTTTAGACTTCACCAGTCGGCCTCACTTAGAATCTTGACAATGACATTTACTGGCTGTGAACCCTATAAACTCTGCACAGAGCAAGCCTGTTGGCACCATTTTTCCAATTGCATTTGCTCACTTTGTCTCTGAGCCACATTTTGGTCATTCTAACAATATTTCAAACTTTTTCATCATTATTATATGGTGATCTGTGATCAGTGATCTTTGATGTTACTACTCTAATTATTCTGGAGCACCATGAACCAGGCCCATGTAAAACGGTGAATTTAATCGATAAATGTGTGTGTTCTGACAGCTCTACCGACTGGCCATTCCCATCTCTCTCCCCTCCTTGGGCCTCCCTGTTTCCTGAGACTCAGCAATACTGAAATTAAGTTAGTCAATAACCCTACAATGACCTCTAAGTGTTCAAGTAAAAGGAAGAGTCACATATCTCTCATTTTAAGTCAAAAGGTAAAAATAATTAAGCTTAGTGAAGGAGGCATGTCTAAAGCTAAGGCAGGCTGAAAGCTGGGCCTCTTGGCCAAACAGTTAGCCAAGCTGTAAAGAACAGTTCCTGAAGGAAATTTAAAGTGGTACTCCAGTGAACACATGAATGATAAGAAAGTTAAATAGCCTTATAGGATTTGCAGAAAGTTTCAGTAGTCTGGAGAGATCAAACCAGCCACACATTCCCTTAAGCCAAAGCCCAATCCAGAACAAGGCCCCAACTCTTTTCAATTCTGTGAAGGCTGAGAGAAGTGAGGAAGCTGGAGAAGAAAAGTCTGAAGCTAGCAGAGCTTGGTTCATGAGGTTTAAGAAAAGAAGCCATCTCCATAACATAAGAGTGCAAAGTGAAGAAGCAAGTGCTGATGGAGAAGCTGTAGCAAGTTATCCAGAAGATCTAGTTAAGATAATTAAATGAAGGTGGCTACAGTAAACAACAGATTCTCAAGTAGACAAAACAATCTTCTATTTGAAGAAGATGCCATGTAGGACTTTCACAGCTAGAGAGGAAAAATCCATGCCTTCATAGCTTCCAAAGACAGATGAATCTATTAGGGGCTAATGCAGCTGGTGACTTCAAGTTGAAGCCAATGCTCAGTTACCATTCCAAAAATCCTAGAGGCCCCCCCCACCACCTTTTTAAAGATTTTATTTATTTGACAGAGAGAGAGATAGCGAGAGGGAACACAAGCAGGGGAGAGGGAGAAGCAGGCTTCCTACCGAGCAGGGAGCCCGAAGTGGGACTCGATCCCAGGACCCTGGGATCATGACCTGAGCTGAAGGCAGACGCTTAACGACTGAGCCACCCAGGTGCCTCCAAAAATCCTAGAGCCCTTAAGAATGATGCTAAATCTACTCTACCAGTGCTCTACAAATGGAACCACAAAGCCTGGATGACAGCACATCTGTTTACAACATGGTTTACTGAATATTTTAAGCCCTTTGTTAAGACCCACTGCTCAGAAAAAAAGATTCCTCTCAAAATATTACTGCTCATTGACAATACACCTGGTCATCCAAGAGCTCTGATGGAAATGTACAAGATTAATGTTTTCATGCCTGCTGACACAACATCCATTCTGCAGCCCATGGATCAAGAAATAATTTTGACTTTTGAGTCTTACTTAAGAAATACATTTTTGTAAGACTATAGCTGCCATAGAGAGTGACTCCTCTGATGAGTCTGAGTGAAGTAAATTGAAATTTTTCTGGAAAGGATTCACCATTAGAGATACCATTAAGAATGTCTGTGATTCATGGGAAGAGGTCAAATATCAACATAAACAGGAGTTAGAAGAAGTTGATTCCAACCATCATGGGTGACTTTGAGAGGTTATTTAAAACTTCAGTAAAGATGTGGTGGAAACAGCAAGAGAACTACAGTTAGAAGTGGAGCCTGGAGATGGGACTGAATTGCCACAATCTCATGACAAAACCTTAACGGATGAGGACTTGCTTCTTACGGATGAGCAAAGAAAGTGGTTTCTTCAGATGGAATCTACTCCTGGTGAAGATGTTGTGAAGATTCTTGAAATGACAACTGAGAATTCAGAATATTATATGAACTTAGTTGATAAAGAAGCAGCAGGGTTTGAGAGGACAGGCTCCAATTTTGAAAGAAGTTCTACTGTGAGTAAATGCTACCAAAGAGCATTGCATGCTGCAGAGAAATCATTTATCAAAGGAACAACCGATGTGGCAAACTTCATTACTGTCTTATTTTAAGAATGTGCCTTCAATTTTCAGCCAAACTTTCAAGCAACCTGATCAGTCAGCAGTCATCAACATCAAGGCAAGATCTTCCACCAGCAAGAAGATTATGATTTGCTGAAAGCTCAGACGATGGTTAACATTTTTAGCAATAACATATTTTTAAATTAAGGAATATACATTATTTTTTTAGACATAATGCCACTGCACACTTAATAGACTACAAGACAGTGTAAATGTAACTTATAGGTACTGGGAAACCACAAAATTCATTTGATTCACTTTACTGTGGTGGTCTGTACCTGAACACTCAGTATCTCCAAGGTATGCCTGTATCCATTTTCTTCACTACTTGTCAATGAATCTTCACATCACTTCCAATCTTACGCATCTTTACTGATCTGCATCACAAATTAAGCAAATTCCTAACATCTAAGAATTGCATTCAAGATCCATCACAATATATGCCAAATTACTTTCTAATCAAAGTTCCCACTATTCTGGAATGCCTTTTAGGCTGAAAGAGTGAACAGCACCCAGAACATAACTCAACAACATTTATGGAGCAAATTCTTGAGTAAGAAACTGGGCCCTAGGTTCCCTATCTGTAGAATGAGAAACTAGATGAGGTCTAATCTTGCCATACAAACTCATCACAGTGTCTTACATAACACAGCTATTCAGTTATGCCTGCTGAAATAAATCTTCATAACATCTCTGGACAAATGACAAATCACCAAAATAATTATTATTTTGATTTGTCAAAAGATTACCTGTCTTAATATGATTTTGTAAACATAAACATTTTTAATTAGTGAAAATTAATTATATAATAATATTATTACTAAATGATTAAAAATCAATCTTTTTAATCGGTGAATCCATTCACACTGGGCTCCTGAATGAAACATGCAGATTTGTTTGAACTGTTATTTGCGTGCATGCATGTAGGAGGTGTGTTATTAGGTATACTAACAGCTAGTTGGCAGAGGGGTCATCCATGAAGCAATAAAGGGGAATAGTGTTTACATCTTATCTCTTTAGTGTGGGTACGCACACATGGATCCAGACTGCATTTAGGCATGAAGAGAAAGATTTGTATGGCTGCAGTTATAAAAACTTTTTTTTTTTTAAACCGAGTCTACTTTAAAAAGGGAGATGAGATGCTGAGATTATAAGTGGTTTTGTCATTTCTTACAAGACAGTACAAGCATGTGCCTTGGGGCTAAACTGACCATGGATATGATGCTTCTGAAAGCTTTCTCTTGGGAAGGCAGAAAGGGGAAAACAAAATACCTTAAAAACAAATCAGGAAAACCTGAATATTTCCAACTGTATAATTTGTGCTGTCAGTTTCAGGTTAATCTTTTCCAGAAAACCATGCTCCTAGCCAAAGGAAGTGTGCTAAGTGCGACTGAGATTCAAGTTACTGACCAGGGCTGCAAAGGCATTTGTGCCTGCGTATTTTCAATCTGCCTTTTTTTTTTTTTTTTAAAGGAACTAGCTCTAATGGAGCAATCTGTGGTTCAAATGCCCAGAAAACCCCTCATGCTAGCAATAAAATCTTTTAAGTGCCTTTTGCCTATATTTAATTCATTATTTTGGGGATGAACCTTAACATAACCAAATACCTTTTCTTTCAAATTCACCTACTAAACATTTCTACATAGTAACTATTAAGATACAGATGGAAATTATGATTATAAAACATTTCTCAATTTTAGTAGTTATCTATTCATGAAAATAAAGAATATTAAAATAGAATACCTGGAAAATATTTTTTCCATCTATTTATCCATTCCAATTATTCTGAGATGTAAGCGAATGACCATTTGTCTCAATTTACTAAAAGCAATCTTAAAAAGCTACAATATCTATAAGTGAAATGAAGCTTTCAATGATCAATTCAGTGCCTCACAGCACTTTAAATACCAGCACACCTGAAACATTACACACCTAAAAATTATTTGTTTATATATTGACTTCATCCAATGGACTATACATATTTGTTAGAGGAGTCTTCTTTCATCTGCTTCCCAGGTCTAGTCTAGAACCTGGCATACAGTAAATGCTAGCTGACTCACTGACTGAATGAGTTAAAATTACACAAGGGTCCGGGACATAGGGTCTTTGTACAAGACAAAGGAGCATGGACCATTGTCTCTAAGCAGGTTTTGCGCATTAACACATCTCATTTCCTGTATTAGAGATTCAGAAAATAGTCTTGGGAAAGTTTTTGGATTATCAGTTAAAAGGCAGAGACTATTTGTAATATTAAAAATAAGTACTGTTTTAATATCTTGTAACTTAAAAAGCTGGTTTTGATCATATATGACAATAACACTCAAAAGGCCATGACATCTTTCTATATGATTCATTAAATGAAACAATGGCTTTTAAATTCTTTGACAATATTTGACTTTCCTGTCCCAAAACAGGGTTTAAATAACAAATGTTCAGCTCCTATCATACGTAAGTAGGGTTTTTCCTTCATTGCCACTTCCTTCCAGTCTACGTAGGCAAACAAATCTTTCTTAAACCAGGCTAGTATCGATGAGGGAACAATGAGTAAAGTAGTGTAAATGTCAGAAAAGATTATTTAGTATATCTTCAAGATACTGTCAGTATATACCAACATGATATTTTCTTTTCAGCATTAAAGCACCACTTGATTTTAGATGTTTGTATAAAATATGCTGCTTAATAGGCCTCCAAATGCAAAGTATTTGCTACAGAAAGTCTCAATCTCTAGATTTTTTTTTTTTTTTTTGTAATCTTGGTTTGTAAAATCCAATTAGCTACAATAAAATCCTACAAACCCCACAGCTTTAGAAACCAGCAAGCCAGGTGCCTTGGGACTAAAACTCTCTCAGTCCATATTCCTCAACAGTTAACCTTAGTTCCTTTGACTATTAGAAAATTGTATTTGTCCTGAGCCACTAATACAATCAAAGGAAAGATAAGCATGAACAGGTGAAACGGGACTTTAAATACTGAAAATGCAAAACTGGATTAAAACTTCTAAGCCCTGTCTGTGAGACCTGGATGTCTGATAAGAACTCAGTTCAAGTATGATGCATGGATATTCAACACCACGAACTTCAGTGTTGGATTAGAAAAAGCCTTCTGACAAAGTTCCTTAAATCGTGATGACTGCTGAATTGTTACAGCCTTTTAGATTAGTAAATTCTATAATAAGCAGGAATTTTCAAAGTTGTGCTGCTTAAAGATTAGGAAAATGTAGGCCAATTTAAATCCAGCTTCCATGAATACTAACACTGGGACTTGTCACATAGTGTTCAAAGACCTCTTAACCATCAGACACAGGCATCTCTTCAGAAACTAAAAATCTGACTTCTCAGTATTATAACAATCTAAAATAAACAGCCAAAGCATCTGGTGTGTGGTTTTCGGATTCAGAGGCACACACCCAAATTACTCTCTCTTTTTTTTCTAGCCAGAAAGAAAGATATGGGATTCAGGTTCAGGCATTTGAGGACGTTTACATGTAATTGGAACCAAGTAATAGGAAACTACTCCATTATCTTTGCCTCACTAAAAACAGCCTTTAACAAAGTTTTTATGTCCCCAAAGAAACAAACAAGAACATTGACAAAATCCACATTAAAAGCTGACAAATAAAGGTTGTTTCAATGGTTGCTAAAGAACTATTCATTTGCTTGTGGGTCTTATTAAGCTTTTCTCCCCTGAAGGCCCACCCAACAGAATAATGTAGCTACTTTTAACTGTTTCTGCAGCACAGAAATTTCCACTCTCTATTAACAACCAAACCACAGGTTTTCTTTAGAACTCTAAACAAACTA
The DNA here is from genome assembly GCF_003265705.2 of Callorhinus ursinus. NCBI lineage: Eukaryota > Metazoa > Chordata > Mammalia > Carnivora > Otariidae > Callorhinus > Callorhinus ursinus. The sequence continues at coordinate 7,283,703 of NW_027397118.1, forward strand.
TTTCAACTCTCAGAAATGGGGTTTGTATTAATAGAAATGAGATGTACAAAAGCCTTTTTTAAGCAAAAAATAGAATCTTAGAGCCATCTTCAAGATGACCCCCAATAATCCCCACCTCCTAGAATTCACATGCCTGTGTAGTGCTCTCATTGTACCCACGTTGGTCTGTGCGGCCAACAGAATGTGGGAGAGTGAGGATTAGAAGAGACTGTAGCTTCTGTCTTAGACTCTGTTTTTCCCTTTCCATGTACCACACTCACGGGGGGGGGGGGGGGGGGGCGGGGGGAAAGGGGGAGGGCTGGTGCGCAGGAAGCCAGTGGCCATGTTGTGAGCCTATGTGGTGAGAGACTAAAGACCTGGCTAATAGTCAACAAGGAACAGAAGTTGGCTAACCACCATGTAAGTAACCTTGGAAGATCTTCCCTGAGTTGAGCCTTAGTTGGTGGACGGCTTGACTATAACCTCATGGGAGGTCTTGAGCCAGAACTCCCCAGCTAAGTTTAAGCTGCTCCTGAATTCCTGACCCACAGACATTGTGAGATGATAAATGTTTGTTAAATGCTTTAATCTACTAGATTTTAGGGTAATTTGTTATACAGCCTTAGATAACTAATGTAAAATCCAAAAGATAAAGATAGTTCTGCAACAAGTAGAAGACTGCTCCAAGAAGTCAAAGATAAAAGAATTTAGCAAAAAGTTACATAAAGCTCCGAGGCCACTTCCTAATAACATTATATACAGTATTCTCCATTAAAAAAGAGTCTGTCATGCATTCATGACAGTGGACAAGAGAATGGGTATGACTGAGATTTATAGAAGACTGAAAAAAAAACTTAAAGAATCAAAACACTTGATTCTCCTGCAGAAACAACTTCCTGTTTTGGTTACAAAGGAGCCACACTTAAAATAACTATCATAAAGGACACTTAGGGCCTGAGAAATCAATGGCAGGAAGCCGCAACAAAGAACCTTGAAGGTGGCCTGACAGAAGAGGATTCCTCCCGGAAATGGATCCAAGAAAGGCTAGGAGAATAGCTAGCCTCAGAAATGAGTGGGATGTAAAGTGACAAAAGCACAAGCAAGGAGCAGGCATCCAAACCCCTTAGCACACGGTTCTTCCCATGGCATCTGACCCCCTGGCAGTACTAAGCCGACTTAGTGGCTGTGGCAGGATACCTTTCCTCCCCTGGTCAGTAGTGTGGTGCACTGGAAGAATTAAAGTTAATGAATGAGGAGAACTGGTGCTATAAAATTCAAATATTTTATCTTGACGCATTTTTAACTGTAAAGTTGTCTGGAAGGGACATACCAAATTAAGGATACTGTATCTACCTCCTTCCACTTAATATTAGGTTGATTTTACTGCCATATACAAGGTAAATGTATCAGAGAAACAATACATGTCAAAATGCAACCCAGTCAAACTGAGATCCAGACCGAACTACGGAAATTGCCACAGAGTTAGATCTGTGGTCTAGCCAGCATTTTATGGTCAGCAGGGTCCCCAGGGAATCTATCATGAAAGGACAGGCATGTTTTCACTGACATCAAATCCTATTGCTTATTACTCAAACCACCCAACCACTTGGCTTTTTTTCTGACTTACAGCTTCTGTTTTCCTAGGGACTGGGAAACAGATAGCCAAGTTTATAAATATGTATCTGTTAACAGAATCAAACAGGCAAGGCACAGTGTTTATTGGGGAATGTTGTGAAGGGATATGAACTGAATTCGAGGCAAGCTAGCTGGCTACTGAGAATCCTGTACAAATGAGATTTTATCATAGTCAATTAGGTGAGGAGTGTGGCCCAAGGGCACAAAACAAAGGCTATAGCTGGTAATTTCTTCACAGGTTTTGTTTTCTGCCTACTTTGGTTATCATCATTATTTCTATTCAACATCTTCTTGGAGGTCCCATCTAGTGCATTAGGGAAGACATGAAATAAAAGGCATAATGACTGCAAAGGAAAAATAGAAATTGACATTATTTACATTTGTGATGACTGACGGTGTATGCAGAAAATCCAGAAGAATCTACAGTTAGAATTAACAAGTCAATTTGCTGGATATGGGTCAATACAGTATTCCCATACAGTAGCAACAACAACAAAATCAGAAAATAAAAAATTAGAGATACCATTTACAGTAATATACATACACAAAGATCAAATAACTAGGAATATATCTAAAGAAAAATATGCAAAAGCTCATCACCGAAAACTATTAAAACACTTAAAACATTTATTAAGACTTAAATGAAGGTGATCATAAATTAGGAGATATGATAATATCATATTGTCAATTCTCCCCAAACTGATGTACAGATTCAATGCAGAGTCAAAGTATGAGATTTTATTTATTTACTTATTTATTGGTGGAAACTGACAAGCCGATTCTAAAATTTACATAGATATTTGAAGGACCTATAATAGCCAAGGCAATCTTGAAGAACAAGCTGGAGGACTTACACTAAACTAGCTATCCAGACTGTCTAGGGTGTCATTCTTGAAACTGTGTATGATGTCATCACTGGAAATTTCATCCCAAGCCCAGAGTACCTATTCACTTCTCCCACGTTAGCTAGTTTAATTCATTGTTCCTATAAGTATCTGTGATCTTCATAACATAAACACGGTATTGCTTTAAGTGATTTTTAAAAGCTAATTTATAATGGCATCTTACATACCTCATGAATAACCATTAAATCCATGTCAATCCTTTTTTTTCTAACTTTTCAATCCTTTCTATGAAATAAGAAACTAATAAATACTGTATTTTTCAAAAACAGAGCCTGCTCCATATTCTGAAAAACTGTAAGAATTGATTACAACACAAATCCTTTCCTGAGGATAATTTTTGATGAGAAACTCTTACTAGATGCTAAGTGGACACATGATACAGAAGTACTTGAACAAATGGACATTTGCCTGACTCTTTACAGAGACACATCCAAGGATGCAAATCTGAATAAATCAGACATTTGTGTATGTAGGAAAAGGCAGGCAAAAAGGAGAATAAAACTTTAGCCACATTTATTTTTTTCATCTCCCAACCCAACTAATATCCCAGAAAGGAAAAGAGCAATTCAGAATACACTAGTAAACATGAAGAAAACATAGGCATCACTGCTTTTATGAATTATTTCCCATACTTTATGCATAAGTGACCGAAAAAGGTAAAATATTCCTCCTCTAACGTGGATCAACATAAATCCCACCAGGCTTTTAAAACTCCGTTATTATTTGTTCTGTTTAACTGCCAGTTCAGACCCCACAAATACAAAGACAACTGTTCACAGACCAGAGTTTCTGGGCCTACTCCAGAAAGTGTGTTTGATACACTGGAGGTTTCTGCCTGTTTTGAAGCTTGTGGCCTGAAATTACTTTTCTTCCTGGCAGTAACTCTAAGTCCAGCAATATTTTTAACATTAAAAATAACTCCCTCACTACATTCCTTGAAATTTCTAAAACAACTGTCCTATTTTATACTCTAATTTTATTTTTTTTAAAGATTTTATTTATTTGAGAGAGAGAATGAGATAGAGAGAGAGCATGAGAGGGGGGAGGGTCAGAGGGAGAAGCAGACTCCCTGCTGAGCAGGGAGCCCGACGCGGGACTTGATCCCGGGACTCCAGGATCATGACCTGACCCGAAGGCAGTCGCTTAACCAACTGAGCCACCCAGGCGCCCTATACTCTAATTTTAAAGAATTCATTTCTTAATGAGAAACTTTCAATTATTAAGCCATTTGAACTTTACAGCATAAAAACCTGTTATCGACCCTTTTGTAGGAATTTTCCTTTTGGATTGGTTGAGTTGATAAACACTAATTTCAAGATACTTATAATTATCTTACTAAAATCTGGAGGAGTCATTTACAGTAAACTCAAGGGCATCTTACAATATTAGAAGTAGCTTAGAGTCCATAGGCCTCTAATGAGAACCACAACCAAAATCATCATTAAGAGACAAGGATTTATCCTAATTATTTATTTATCTGGATGACCTAGGTAGTATCTTAACTACTTAAATCTGCTTAGGTATGTTATCATGTGGGATTTGTTCTGTGAATCATGGATTAAGAAAAGATAACTAGGGGTGCCTGGCTGGCTCAGTCAGAACATGTGACTCTTGATCTTGGGGTCCTGAGTTCGAGCCCCACGTTGGGTGTAGATTATTACTTAAATAAATAAAAACTTAGAACAAATAAATAATTACATGTTGCCCTTAAAAACTGCATGTTCCCACATAGCTCACAAGTTCTTTGAACGAGTTCTTGAATATTTCAGGGTTATCTTTAAATAGCTAATATGATCACAGACATTATTGGAAATATGCTAATGGCTATATGTATAAACATTAAGCACTGCATAACTATGGGAAGTTTCCTTCGGCAACAAATCGCTCTGAATGCATTTGTATAAATCCCCAAACATATCATCTCAATCCTAAACACAATTTTCAAAATAAGTTAACTAGATAAACTCATTTCACTGTCTGCCTAGTACAAAAAGACATAGGCTCAGGTGCTTCAGCCCACAGCACAAAGGGAGTGTTCTAAGAATAAAAAGGGGGAAATTCAGGAGGATCTAGGCCGTATATTTAGAAAGAGAAGAAGGGGAAAAATACCTCAGTTCTCCACTGTCACTGTCAGCTATGCCAGTAATTCCACTCTTGATAGGCTATCATTCACCTAAGGCACTTTTTAAAAATTCATATTTTTGAAAATGATGGCCTGAACATGTGTTTATCTTTAAACTTCCTCTCCAAATCCTACTAAAATGACAATTAAGAAATCAAAAAAGTATAAACCCTTAAGAACAAAAAGAGTAAGAAAGACGACAACAGCTAATCAGAGATGCTGACAATATTTTGGAAAACAAAGTGGGTCGACAGGAAGTAACAAACATTTAGGCTAGAGAAAGGAGAAACCTTAATGTTATCCATAAAATGCTGTAAAGGCTCGGGAATTTGAGGTACCCCTGAAAATATCAATGAGGAATGGTACCAACAGAAAAATGTTAAGGTCCATGGAAGAAATAATCAGAGCTTAAGATCCCTACGCCCACTCCATATAGCAAGGACACCACCCCTCTCTAGCTCAACAGAAGATGGGAAGCTTATTTCTCCCTGGAGAAAATGAACCAGGGAGGTTCTTGGCATAGTGGGAGCAGGGGTGAAGCATCATACTGGAAATTGGAGGATTACATGAAAGTCCATTTTTTTGATGATAGAGTGTAAAATGCACTGTGCTTAGCAACAAAAGGAAAAACAGGGAAGATGTTTACATCTATTCCACTAAGTTTATCACAAATTACAGTTCTTCAAAAGCACTCATCAAACTGTTCTAGAAAGAGCTATGGAAATGGTAGAACATCTAATAAACCTCTTCACTGTAGAAAATTTCAACTCCCTACTACTCAAGTCATGTTTGTTAAAGCAAGTTTTGGCAAGTTGTGTAGTAGCATGATATGATGAACGGAGACCCCGTATGAGTCTGCAGCAAGAAGTTAAAACATTCTAACTGGGTACCAATGGAAATGTTCACATTTGATTAATTTTAGGAATAGAAACCTTCCCTTTCTTTCCCTATCACAAATTCCACAATTATTTTTTTAAGAAAAAATAATTTAAATTACATTTTAATTGTATACCTATCGAAGAAAATGTGTGAGAAAAACAAATTATGACATATAAAGCTCTTCCAGAGTATAAAGATCTACCCTTGCAGTATTTGGACAGCTTGGATTTTTAACTGGTGTAATAACTTCCTATGCTATAAATACTGAAAGACTTTACAACAGTTTGGATCAGAAAGAAAAAAGAGAACACCAGAACCTATACATAAAGCAGATCATCATAAATCTGGAGAAATTTATGATATCCTTAAAGCACTGATATTGAGTATTATTCCAGCTGAAACTCTGTACTATTTGTAAAAGAGAATCCCCTTGATAAAATATATCAATGTTGAGTTATTACTTACTCATTGGATGTATCTACTGGTGGAGTAGTATGTACCACTGCTCCAAGGGCTACCCAACACCATCCCTCCATGTTCAACTTTTTTTGCTATTGATTCTACCACCAAGCCCAAGAGCCCCAGATCAACATCACAGACCTTCTCCCTCAGCCACATCAGAACGGTCCAACTTGGCTTCTTTATGTTGTCCTTCTGCCACCTTCACAGCAACAGCTCGGCAAATGGCCCCAAACTTCCTGTCCAGAGATCGAACCCCTGCCTCCCTGGTATACCTGTCATCAAAGGAAAATATTTTATTTCTGGCTAAACACCACCTGTAAAAACAGAAATAATATGATTAACATTTATACTAAAGAAACAGTATACATTTGAAAGTCCATTACATTTTCTTAAGTACTAACTTCCTCACATTTAAAAATTCCTCATTAAAGTACTGTTATTTCTTAAGTATTCAGATGTATTTTCAGCTATAACTTTCCCCTTTATAGGGATTTTTATCTTTTTTTTTAAATTTTATTTATTTATTTGAGAGAGAGAGAATGAAAGACAGAGAGCACGAGAGGGAAGAGGGTCAGAGGGAGAAGCAAACCCCCCGCTGAGCAGGGAGCCCGATGTGGGACTTGATCCCCGGACTACAGGATCATGACCTGAGCCGAAGGCAGTCGCTTAACCAACTGAGCCACCCAGGCGCCCCAGGGATTTTTATCTTTAACTGTTATCCTATACTTAAAAACAAATCCGTGGTTCTTCAATTTATACTGCCAAAGTAAATTTGGCAGCACATAAAAAATCATTTACTCCTTGATGGTATGTGTAAGAGCTTTCTTAAGCAAAATTTGTCAATTTAAGAAATTTCTACATGAATTTATTATACCTGAAATATTGCTGAAAGAATCAGAAAAATAAATTGTCCCAACTAAAACAAAAATTAATCTTAGAAAGAAATCTAGTTTTTACTAGGAACTGTGCTAGTCACCTCTATTCAGTGTATTTTCTTAGAGACTTCTAAAGAAGGAAAACATGCTGATATAAGCACAGTGAATTTGTGAAGAAGATTCTAAATGTGGTTAAGCAGAGCGGTCTTAAAAAAACTTATGTTAGACTCAAATTCTATATGTCACTTCAAAAACCATTATATAACACAGCCATTTTTGGCCACCCAGCTTTGAATGGGTTTGAATAGGTAGCATCAGATAGAGAATATAGATTTATCTGAAAAACTGGATTTGATTAGGCACTCAGACACATATTCTGGACTTTAGGGAATCAGATTTCAAAACTTCTGAGAAAAGATAAATACAAACTTGGCAAAAACACTCTAAAGTAAAACTCATTTCAATCAAAGGGATAGGAGGAGGTAAGCATAAAGTCCATTATTACACAACTTCATATAATTTCAGTAAGGAAGAAAACAGGGAGGCATGTTAAAAATAAACAAACCAACATCTAAAAACAAAAACAAAAACCCAATGTAACCTTCTAGACAACTCACTGATGAGCTCAGATTAAAGGTCTGGACAAAAGATGAAAGAACAGGGATTGAGGAAGCTTACAGGGGAATAACATGAACATGGAGAAATAGTACCAGGAAGTTCAGAATAAACTTTCAGAAATAATGACATCCATAACAACACAAATGAAATACTGTTTTCTTTTTTTTTTCTTTTAAGGTTGTCAGAATAAGTCAGGAGCTAATGCAGACAGTATAATATTAACAGCTGACTGAAAGAAATGAGACACAACAACCCCTATTTAGTATTTTTAAACCAAAAAGGGAAGAATCACCAGTATTTAATAAGAAGTGGCTGATGTTTCTTATCTGTGACATGAGCATGAAGATGCTATATATACCAATTTCCAGAGGACCTAAAATTAATGATAATCAAGATGGAAAAAAATTCATTTGCTGCAACAGTAGATGAGACCAACAAAAAAATATACATAATTGCAAACTTCTACATTTGGGTTTTATAAAATTCAACCCTACCCTAAAAGTACAGAATGAGACAGACCAAATTTAGCAGAAATTCATATGAAAAACAACTAAAGATGTTCAGTAACTGTAAGTGCAACCTACAAAAGCTAAGAGTCTTGAGATACAGTCATAAAATAATATAATCAAAACAGGAAAGCCGGTGGTCTTATACCATGAACGGCTCAGGCGACATGTGAAATACTGAGTTCCACTCTGGGTGTTTCATTTTAAAGGGGACACTGATTTCACAGGCAGCATTCAAAAGACAACTAATCAGAAAGGTGAAGCCTTGAGAGTGGGTCAGGAGGAATGGTAAAGAGAAAAGGAAGGTTTAGCTTGAGAAAGAGAACATTTATAGGAAGTGGACCTGACTTTTTTTTTTAAATGCCAGAAGGGCTGTACAAGGGAGGAATTTGCCCTTAGATTCCAGGTGCTCCTAGAGAGCAGAACTAGAAAATTATAGGGAGGTGAACATAAAGATTATTTTGTAACAATTTATTTACTTACAGAGGAGTAGACAGCAGTGAGCCATCTAGCCCTGGAGGAACTCAGTAGGCTAGGTACACAGGGAGGGAGGTGGGACTAGATGAGATCTAAGACCCCCTCCCCTCCTCCTGAACATTATGGATCCACGACTATGACACACAAAAAGATGAAAAACACATCAAAAGATGAAAAACTGTACCCTAATCTCGGTAATTCATTAAATAGCCAAAACTGCTTGGAGTAGCAAATACCTGTGCTGTTTTTAAAAATATTAAAACTGTTCAGAGACATTTCTTAATGTCCATAGCTTTTAATATTTGATGTTTTAAGCTAATACATATATAAAAAAGAGTTCTCCAAGAACAACTGGGAAATACAAATAATGATTACTTTTTGAAGTCATTATTATTTCGATCCAGATATTTTTGTTCTCTCGCTCATATTTTACAGATGGGGAAGCTATCAAAAAGGTTAAGTGACTTGTTGAAAGTTACCCAAAGGTATCAGGGGTGTTATCTGGAATAATATTATTGTTGGAAGACTTCTGCATATAAATCACCTAATTATTTCTCCTGGCATTATCCACACAATGAATCACAAGTTAAGGAAAGGAAGTCCCAGGTCAGATCAGTCTTACTGTTTTGTGGATAAATTTAAATAGACTTCCATATAGACGTCTATAAGAAGGCTAGCTTAGATCAAAAAGCACTCTGACTGGCCAAACTCTAAGTCAAAGTTCAAAATGGAGAGATACTTTGCTTCTCCAGAAAAACAGCAGTTACTGTGAGGAGGACCGCGCGAGGAGTGTTTGGCAGCCTGACACAATTTGCCAGATGATGCAATGGATCTGTAACGCTGAGCCAGGAAAAGTAAGAGGCTGTTGCAGATATAAATTCTCAACAGGGTATATTTTCCATTCAAACATGCAATCTATAAATCAGACAAAGCAATACTCTACTCAGATAATTTATGTACTGCTTGCCACAGGCTTAAGCACTTGGTAGCTAACTTGGGAAAGCACCCTCTCTATCGTTCTGGTGTTAATTCCAAAGATGAAAATTATAAGGATGTTTAAAATCTCTCAAGGAGAAGAAAAGAAAATCTGAATAACTTAAAACAGGTGTTTCAAAGTAGCAATGCAATTCTTAAGAGAATTTAACTTTTAAGATCCTGGGGCATATAACGTGTCTCAATATTTTCCTTGTTTTTGATTCTTAATTTATCAAATGAATCCCTTACACCACTCTTTTGAAAAAGCTGAAATTCTGGCTCAACTAAAGTCCTCAGCTATGAAGACACTCTAAGTACTTTCCCTATGAATTTCTGCCTAATATGGAGCCCTGTGTAAATCAAGTTTTGGGAATGCTTGCTGGGAATCTGGTGGAGAGAAAGAAATGGATGCTGAGAGTTGCCAGTAAAATTGCTTCCTTTTCAGACTCAAACATTACCGAGGCCTCAGGACGGCTGACTAACCTGGTGATGATGTCAAGAGTAGTAACCTGTGGGATCTGAATCTGCTGAGGAGTCAGCCCATGCTGCTCCAGTTGCTTTGGGATCAAGTGCCTGTGGGCAATCTCAACCTTCTCCTCTTGTGTATACCCTAGGAAAAAAGTGATCTTATTTTGTAATTATTCACACAGCTTCCACAGTGCCATGCTTTTTTAAATGAATCAAATGCAGATTTAATGGATCTTGGATTTAGAATTAATTCAAGTGTTACTTCAACTAAGATTATAACCAGAAGAAATTTAACCTCCATTAGTAATTGTTAAAATTTCCAACTTTGTCCACAAATAAAGCATTTAGTAAGCACAGGTTTGAAAGTCTCTTGATTAAATAATGTATCTCTCAAGGAAGAGGAAAACTCTCAAATCTATTAAGATAATTATCTCCTTAACTCAAATGTGAATTTTTACTATTTAACAGGCAAATAATACAGCTCTTGTCTTTAGCAAAATTTCATACATAAGTGAAACAACTTACAACAACAACAAAGGATTCAAGTAAGTCACTGGTGGGTTCTAAGGCAAGAGCTGCAAAGGAGCTTTTTCAGAACCCTGCCTATAAATTTAAGCAACAAAACAGAAACTAAGACACCCCCATAGAAGTTTTTTCCCAATACATATTGGAATTATATATATAAATTATATAGTTAAAAGACTTTTTGTTCTTATTTATTTGAAAGCCTCAGGAATATAGATTTACTTTGTTTTCAAATCCTGTAAGAAAAAATTCTCCCTAAATTAATCACCCGACCTCATTTAACAAGGAAAAAAAAAAAGATGAACTGATACGACAGTTTTTGAGTAGAAAAAGGAAATAAGAAATGCCCAAATAGAAGATGGGATAATCAAACCTGCAGGAAGAGATTGGCATCATATGTCTACCTGTGCAGCAGCTGTCCTGATTATTTTACTTCACGTCAGTGTATCTTATGGATTCCTGCCTTAATTGGGAGTTTCCAGGCAATTGGGTCTCATTACTTTTTTATTTTAGTCTTTCTTAAAAGATTTTATTGATTTATTTGACAGAGAGAGAGAGCACAAGCAAGGGGAATGGCAGAGGGAGAGGGAGAAGCAGGCTCCCCACTGGGCAGAGAGACAGACACGGGGCTCAATCCCGGGACCCTGGGATCATGACCTGAGCCGAAGGCAGACGCTTAACTGACTGAGCCAGCCAGGCACCCCTATTTTAGTCTTAAAAATATGCACAAAGCAACTTTTTACTCTATCATATTTTAAAACTAAGTATCGGAACCTGCAGGGCTCACAGAAAACTAAGAAATGCAATTATCATTCACTTGATAGTAAAAATTTATTTCAAATTAGTATGAAATACATATTTAGATTATATTTAGAATCAAAATATATTTTGATTCTTGTCTATTTTCATTTTAACAAATTCCCACTTATGTTTCACCCCTCTAGCGAAAAATAATTCTAAGCAATTAAAAGAAAGTGAAAACACTGGGGTTTTTTAGTGTTAGTAACTAAAGGACTTTATCTTACACACTACAGTGAAGGGTAAGAAATGGTAAAAAGAAAAAAAATAGGGAACTATTTGACAGAAACAACTAAAAAGAAGAGGAATTTAAAAGCACCCTGCCCTGCACTTTTATGTAAAAGTGAGGCCAGATGTAATAAAAGTTCAGCAACTCTTTAGGACCCAACACTTAATGAGGAGAATAAATGATTACACTTTCTCAGACATAGTAAAAACTTCAAAATCTTATAGACAAGCTAAATTGACCATGTAAAGATCTATTATTGGTTTTTAGACACTCATTTTGAAAAGAAATGATTTTTATGTATAAGTTTAGAAATTGTTTCAAAGAAGAATGTCCAATGCTAAGAATTTTTTAATGAATGCAAAGTTAAGTCTGAAATTGTTATGCAAATTTTATTCTTGATGTTTTACAGAACATACACATAATCTTATATGTCATAGTTAAAACAAAGTTTTGTTGTTCCAGACTTTAAATTTACATAAAAGCTGGTTTATACGATACTTAGAACTTTGAAGATCATACACTGCCAAATCAACTTTTTACTCAAATTTCCACAGCACAACTTAAAGGGTTTTGCTCAGAAAGGAAAAAATTATCAAATAATGATTTTATTTATGAATCAGGTACCTGGGACCTGAATGATCTCCATTCTGTCCAACAAGGCAGGTGGAATAGTCGCAGTGGTATTGGCAGTAGCTATAAAAAGAACTTGGGAAAGGTCAAATGCCACATTTAGATAATGATCTGTGAAGTTATGGTTTTGTTCAGGATCCAACACCTGTGAGGGAACAATAAACATTTAAACAAATTCAGTAATTACAATAGAAAGCTAAAACACACATGAAACACACACGATGTACTAGCAACGTTGATATTTCTCATCAATATAGTTAGCTTGAGAAACACAGCGATAACACCAAAACCTGAGCACCATTCTTTACATTACCCATGTTCTAAATACTTAAAATTGTTCAATGTCAAAATATATAAAAGTAGAGAGAAGCAAAAATTATCCCTTCAAGCCCTGTTCTTAAATCTATTTACTAATGATTGACTGTGTAGTCATAAATAAGTTACCAACCTAACAGAACCAGTTTCCCTCTTGCTAACATATCCTCTCTTAACGGCTTTGGGAACATAAAGTAAATGTGTAGACTATTTTGAAATTCTTAGGTGAGACATAAGATAATCAGTATACTTCTCAAACATTATCCGTAAGTCTGGTTATAAAGTCTTTAACTGAAAGGAGAATTCCAAACAACAGTAAACTAGTAAAAATTACTATGCTACAATATTCTGATATAGCACAAGGAAAAATTCACTTTTAAAAAATGCATTAGAACAAAACTTTTGTTTTTAATGAGCAAAATATCAGTATCTCTTAAAATATTTTATTTGGAAAATTATATAATTTATCAATTAGATTCTTAAAACTTTGAACAACCGGATAAGAGAGAATGTATCTTCTTTAGGTTACTGCTCAAATGCTCCAACTCACAGGCATTCACGGTGGAGAGGCCTGCATAGGCCTTGGTGCCTTATACATGTCCTAAACCTTTAACATATTATCACTTTCATTTACACTAGATTATATACATATAAACAGGGTTGATACACATATTCAGAAAGAAGGTAAATGGACTAAAATATTTACCAATGATAATTTTACCACAGCACCAGCTTTTCCTCGCTTCTGATTCCCTTTCTAAGCTTTACTTATTGTTAAACATATGTACAAGTTAGTCTTAATTCAAAGCCCTATACAGAGAATCCTGAATTTGGTAAACATTCATTATTATTGGAAACTCAGTGTTTATCTAGAATACAATTCCTAGAAAGTTCTACTATTTATATTTTCACAAGACTTAGTAATGTTTAACCTTATAAAACTAAGGTACTTTAGAGAAATCAAAGACCATACTAATTATGTCCAGTACAGAACTGGTTAGGAGTGATCTTACTGTCTACCAATTATCTGAAAACTGTTAATCAATGTATGGAAAATAGGGCAATCATAGTTGAATGCATTATCTAGTTAAATAAAAACCTATTCTTTAATGGCTCTAATTAAATCTAACACATGTTGGATAAGTTTTAGAAATGGCTGTGAGACCTGTCCAAGCAAAGTAATTTTTTTCTCTTAAAATTAAAAGACAAGAGGGCGGAGCAAGATGGCAGAGGACTAGGAGATCTGGATTTCCTCTAGTCTCAGGAATTCAGTTGGATAGGGATCAAACCATTCTGAACACCTACGAACTCAACAGGAGATCGAGGAAAAGAATAGCAACAACTCTCTGAACAGAAAAGCAACCACTTTCTGGAAGGTAGGACGTGCGGAGAAGTGAATCCAAGGCCATATTCGGGAGGATAGACGGCGGGGGAGGGGGCCTCCGTCGGCCACTTCTGGCAACTGACAGAGCCGCGGAGCACAAAATCGGAACTTTTAGAAGTCGGCTCCGCTGAGGGACGTCGCTCCAGTGGCTAAGGCGGGGGGTGGTGGTACCCTCGCTGGGACAGTGTGGTCTCAGGAGGCACGGAGTCACAGAAAGGCCAGGGATGCCTGAGTGTGGCAGAGCTCCCAGGTATTGGAGCGGGGAAGCCGGCTGCAGAGATGGAGACGAGGAGTGGGCTCTCAGCTCGGGGTTGCCATAAACTGTGATCGGTGACAGTCAGGCCACTGCTCCTCCAGCAGGGACCCAACAAGCGGCAGAGACGGGGAGACTCCCCTTCCTCCCCGGGGAGGAGCGGTGCGGGAGCGCACCGCAGGGATCTGCTGGGTTTGAAGACTCCGCACGGGGTTGGGTGCCAGAGATAGAAACGCTCCGTCACAGGCGGGGTGAGCACGGAGTGCGGCCAGAGACCGGGGAGACGGAGTGACTGACTGCTTTTCTCTGGGGGTACACTGAGGAGCCGGGCCCCAAGTTCTCGGCACCTCCCGGGCAAGAGTGGGAGGCCGCCATTTTCACTCTGGTCCTCCAAAGCTGCACGGAAACTTGCAGGGAACAAAAGCTCCTGAGAGCAAACAGGAGCGGATTGCTTACCCTGGACTCACAAGGGCAGGGCAATTCCACCTCCGGCAAAGACATTTGGGAACCACGGCAACAGGCCCCTCCCCCAGAAGATCAGCAAGAACAGCCAGCCAAGACCAAGTTTACCAATGAGAACAGCAGAACTCCAGCGCTAGGGGTAAACTGCACATAGAATTCATGGCTTTTTTACCATGATTCTTTAGTCTTTCAAAGTTAATTATTTTTAACTGTTTCTTTTTTGAATTTTTCTTTTTCCCATTTTCAACCAACATCTTATCAATCCCTTTTTTAAAAAAACATTTTTATTTTTCATTTTTAGAGTCATATTCTATCCCTTCATACTAGTTACCCTTATTTTTGGCATATATATATAAGTTGTTCTCTCTTTAAAATTTTAAGATACACTTTCTTCTAACAGATCAAAATATAGCCTAAATCTCCAGTGTATGGCTTTGTTCAGTCTCCTGCCTGAGCACATTCTCGCCCCCTTTTTGTTCTATTTTTTTAAATTCCCTCCTTTTTTCTTCAAACAACTTATCAATTCCTTTTATAAAATTTTTTATAATTTTCATCTTTACAGTCATATTCCATCCCTTCATCGTATCAACCCTTATTTTGCACATGTATGTCTTTTTTTCTTTAAAATTTTGGGAGGAACTTTCTTCTAACAGACCAAAATACACCCAAAATCTAGTGTGTGGCACTGATCTATGCACCAGCCTGATCATATTTGATCATATTGGTTTTTTTTGTTCTGTTGTTTGTTTTTATCTTTCTCCTCTTCTTTTTTTTCCCTCTTTTTTCTTTCTTTCCCTTTCCTTTCCCCTGATTTCAGGTCTTTTCTGATTTGTTTAGAGTATATTTTCTGGGGACATTGTTACCCTGTTAGCATTTTGTTCTCTCATTCATCTATTCTCCTCTGGACAAAATGACAAGACGGAAAAAATCACCTCAACAAAAAGAACAAGAGGTAGAACCGAATTGCCAGGGACCTACTCAATACAGACATTAGTACGATGTCGAACCTAGGGTTCAGAATCATGATTTTAAAGATACTAGCTGGGCTTGAAAAAAGCATGGAGGTTATCAGAGAAACCCTTCCTGGAGAAATAAAAGAACTAAAATGTAACGGAGTCGAAATCAAAAAGGCTATTAATGAGGTGCAATAAGAAATGGGGGCACTAACTGCTAGGATATACGAGGCAGAAGAGAGAATCAGTGATATAGAAGACCAAATGATGGAAAATAAAGAAACTGAGAAAAAGAGAGAGAAACAACTACTGGACCACAAGGGCAGAATTCGAGAGATAAGCAATACCATAAGACGAAACAACAACAGAATAACTGGGATCCCAGAAGAAGAAGAAAGAAAGAGAGGGGCAGAAGGTATATTGGAGCAAATTATAACAGAAAACTTCCCTAATGTGGGGAAGGAAACAGATATCAAAATCCAGGAGGCACAGAGAACCGCTCTCAAAATCAATAAAAATAGGTCAACACCCAACATCTAAGAGTAAAACTTACAAGTCTCAGAGACAAAGAGAAAATCCTGGAAGTAGCTCGGAAGAAGAGATACGTAACCTATAATGGTAGAAACATTAGATTGGCAACGGACCTACCCACAGAGACCTGGCAGTCCAGAAAGGACTGGCATGATACATTCAGAGCACTAAACAAGAGAAATATGCAGCCAAGAATACTATATCCAGCTAGGCTATCACTGAAAATAGAAGGAGAGATAAAAAGCTTCCAGGACAAACAAAAACTAAAGGAATTTGCAAACACGAAACCAGCCCTACAAGAAACATTGAAAGGGGTTCTCTAAGCAAAGAGAGAGCCTAAAAGCAGCATAGACCAGAAAGGAACACAATATACAGTAACAGTCACCTTACAGGCAAAACAATGGCACGAAATTCATATCTTTCAATAGTTACCCTGAATGTAAATGGGCTAAATGCCTCAATCAAAGACACAGGCTATCAGATTGGACTAAAAAACAAGACCCATCGATATGCGGTCTGCAAGAGACTCATTTTAGACCCAAAGACACCCCCACATTCAAAGTGAGGGGGTGGGGGCGCCTGGGTGGCTCAGTTGGTTAAGCGATTGCCTTCGGCTCAGGTCATGATCCTGGAGTCCCGGGATCGAGTCCTGCATCAGGCTCGCTGCTCAGCTGGGAGTCAGCTTCTCCCTCTAACCCTCCCCCCTCTAATGCTCTATCACATTCTCATAAATAAATAAATAAAATCTTTAATAGAAAAAAAAGTGAGGGGATGGAAAACCATTTACCATGCCATCGGACCCCAAAGAAAGCTGGGGTGGCAATCCTTATATAAGAAAAATTAGATTTTAGGAGGTGGAGCAAGACGGCGGAGGAGTAGGAGACCTGGATTTCGTCTGGTCTCAGGAATTCAGCTGAATAGGGATCAAACCATTCTGAACACCTACGAACTCAACAGCAGATCGAAGAGGAGAGTAGCAACAACTCTCTGAACAGAAAAGCGACCACTCTCTGGAAGGTAGGACGTGCGGAGAAGTGAATCCAAGGCCATATGCGGGAGGATAGACGGCGGGTGAGGGAGCCTCCGTCGGCCGCTTCTGGCAAGTGCTAGAGCCGCGGAGCACAAAATCGGAACTTTTAGAAGTCGGCTCCGCTGAGGGACATCGCTCTAGTGGCTAAGTGGGGGGTGGAACCCTTGCGGGACAGTGTGGTCTCAGGACCCTCGGGGTCACAGAAAGACCAGGGGTGCCTGAGTGCGGCAGAGCTCCCAGGGATCGGAGCGGGAAAGCCGGCAGCAGAGACGGAGCCGAGGTGCGGGCTCTCAGCTCGGGGTTGCCATAAACGGTGATCCGCGGCCCAGTCGGGCCACGGCTCCTCCAGCAGGGACCCAACAAGCGGCAGAACCGGGGAGACTCCCCTTCCTCCCCGGGAGGAGCGGCGCGGGAGCGCACCGCAGGGATCTGCTGGGTTTAGAGACTCCACACGGGGTTGGTGACAGAGATAAACACGATCAGTCACAGGCCAGGTGAGCACGGAGTGCAGCCGGACACCAGGGAGACAGGAGTGACTGACAGCTTTTCTCTGGGGGCACACTGAGGAGTGGAGCCCCGAGTTCTTGCCTCCTCTGGGGCAGAGATTGGGAGGCTGCCATTTTCACTGTCTTCCTACAAAGCTGTACGGAAAGCTTGCAGGGAACAAAAGCTCCTGAGAGCAAACCCGAGCAGCTTGCTTAGCCCGGACCGACAAGGGCGGGGCAATTCCGCCTCCAGTAAAGACATTTGGGAACCACCGCAACAGGCCCCTCCCCCAGAAGATCAGCACGAACGGACAGGAAGCCAAGACCAAATTTACCGATCAAGGAGAACGGGAGAACTCCAGTGCTAGGGGAATACGGCACATAGAATTCATGGCTTTTTTTACCATGACTCATTAGTTTTTCAAAGTTAATTTAAAAAATTTTTTTTTAAATTTCTCTTTTTCCCTTTTTCAGTCAACATCTTATCAATCCCTTTTTAAAAGAAAAACTTTTTATTTTTCACTTTTAGAGTCATATTTTATCCCTTCAGAGTAGTTACCCTTATTTTTGGCATATATATAGAAGTTGTCCTCTCTTTAAAATTTTGAGATACAGTTTCTTCAAACAGATCAAAATATACCCTAAATCACTAGTATATGGCTTGCTTCTAGTCTCCTGCCTGATCACATTCTCTCCCTTTTTTTTTTAAATCTTCTTTTTTCTTTTTTCAAACAACTTATCGTATCAGTTCGTTTTATAAAATCTTTTATAATTTTCATCTTTACAGTCATCTTCCATCCCTTCATTGTATCAAACCTTATTTTGCACATATATAAGTCTTCTTCCTTTAAAATTTTAGGAGGCACTTTTTTCTACCAGACCAAAATGCGCCCCAAATCTAGTGTGTGGCACTGATCTATGCACTAGCCTGATCATATATGATCATATTCGGTTTTTTTTTGTATTGTTCTGTTTTTGTTTTTAATCTTTTTGTTTTTGTTTTTGTTTTCTTTCTTTTCCCGTTCTTTTTTCTTTCTTTCCCTTTCTTTTCCCCTGGTTTCAGGTCTTTTCTGATTTGTATACAGTATATTTGCTGGGGATGTTGTTACCCTGTCAGAATTTTGTTCTCTCATTCATCTATTCTCCTCTGGACAAAATGACAAGATGAAAAAAATCACCTCAGAAAAAAGAAGAGGTAGTACACTCAGCCAGGGACCTACTCAATACGGACATGAGTACGATGTTGGACCTAGAGTTCAGAATCATGATTTTAAAGATACTATCTTGAAAAAAGCTTGAAAAAAGCGTGGAAGTTATTAGAGAAACCCTTTCTGGAGAAATAAAAGAACTAAAATCTAACCAAGTCGAAATCAAAAAGGCTATTGATGAGGTGCAATCAAAAATGGGGGCCCTAACTGCTAGGATAAATGAGGCAGAAGAGAGAATCAGCGATATAGAAGACCAGACGATGGAAAATAAAGAGGCTGAGAAAAAGAGAGAGAAACAACTACAGGATCACGAGGGCAGAATTCGAGAGATAAGCGATACGATAAGACGAAACAACATTAGAATAATTGGGATCCCAGAAGAAGAAGAAAGAGAGAGGGGCAGAAGGTATATTGGAGCAAATTATAGCAGAGAACTTCCCTAATGTGGGGAAGAAAACAGGCATCAAAATCCAGGAGGCACAGAGAACCGCTCTCAAAATCAATAAAAATAGGTCAACACCCCGACATCTAAGAGTAAAACTTACGAGTCTCAGAGACAAAGCGAAAATCCTGAAAGCAGCTCAGGAGAAGAGATATGTAACCTACAATGATAGAAATATTAGATGGGCAAAAGACCTATCCACAGAGACCTGGGAGGCCAGAAAGGACTGGCATGATATCTTCAGAGCACTAAATGAGAAAAATATGCAGCCAAGAATACTATATCCAGCTAGGCTCTAATTGAAAATTGAAGGAGAGATAAAAAGCTTCCAGGACAAACAAAAACTAAAGGAATTTGCAAACACAAAACCAGCCCTCCAAGAAATATTGAAAGGGGTCCTCTAAGCAAAGAGAGAGACTAAAAGGAGCACAGATCAGAAAGGAACAGAAACAATATACAGTAACAGTCACCTTACAGGCAATACAATGGCACTAAATTCATACCTTTCAATAGTTACCCTGAATGTAAATGGGCTCAATGCCCCAATCAAAAGACACAGGCTATCAGATTGGATTCAAAAACAAGACTCATCAATATGCTGTCTGCAAGAGACTCATTTTAGACCCAAAGACACCCCCAGATTGAAAGTGAGGGTGTGGAAAACCATTTACCATGCTAATGGACACCAAAAGAAAGCTGGGGTGGCAATCCTTCTATCAGACAAATTAGATTTTAAACCAGAGACTGTAATAAGAGATGAGGAAGGACACTATATCCTACTTAAAGGGTCTATCCAACAAGAAGATCTAACAATTGTAAATATCTATGCCCCAAACATGGGAGCAGCCAATTATATAAGGCAATTAATAAGAAAAGCGAAGAAACACATTGACAACAATACAATAATACTGGGGGACTTTAACACCCCCCTGACTGAAATGGACAGATCATGTAAGCAAAAGATCAACAAGGAAATAAAGACTTTAAATGACACACTGGACCAAATGCACTTCACAGACATATTCAGAACATTCCATTCCAAAGCAACAGAATACACATTCTTCTCTAGTGCCCATGGAACACTGTACAGAATTGATCACATCCTAGGTCATAAATCAGGTCTCAACCGGTACCAAAAGAATGGGATTATTCCCTGCATATTTTCAGACCACAATGCTTTGAAACTAGAACTCAATCATAAGAGGAAAGTCAGAAAGAACTCAAATACATGGAGGCTAAAGAGCATCCTACTAAGGAATGAATGGGTCAACCAGGAAATTAAAGAAGAATTTAAAAAATTCATGGAAACCAATGAAAATGAAAACACAACTGTTCAAAATCTTTGGCATACAGCAAAGGCAGTCCTGAGAGGAAAGTATATAGCAATACAAGCCTTTCTCAAGAAACAAGAAAGGTCTCAAATACACAACCTAACCCTACACCTAAAGGAGCTGGAGAAAGAACAGCAAATATAGCCTAAACCCAGCAGGAGAAGAGAAATAATAAAGATCAGAGCAGAAATCAATTAACTAGACACCAAAAGAACAGTAGAACAGATCAACGAAACGAGGAGCTGGTTCTTTGAAAGAATTAACAAGATTGATAAACCCCTGGCCAGACTTATCAGAAAGAAAAGAGAAATGACCCAAATCAACAAAATCATGAATGAAAGAGGAGAGATTACAACCAACACCAAAGAAATACAAACAATTATAAGAACATAATATGAGCAACTCTATGCCAGCAAATTAGATAACCTGGAAGAAATGGGTGCATTCCTAGAGATGTATCAACTACCAAAATGAACCAGGAAGAAATAGAAAACCTGAACAGACCTATAACCACTAAGGAAATTGAAGGAGTCATCAAAAATCTCCCAACGAACAAAAGCCTAGGGCCAGATGGCTTTCCAGGGGAATTCTAGCAAACATTTAAAGATGAATTCATACCTATTCTCCTGAAAGTGTTCCAAAAAATAGAAATGGAAGGAAAACTTCCAAACTCGTTTTATGAGGCCACCATTCCCTTGATCCCCAAACCAGATGAAGACCCCATCAAGAAGGAGAATTACAGACCAATAACCTTGATGAACATGGATGTAAAAATTCTCACCAAAATACTAGCCAACAGGATCCAACAGTACATTAAAAGGATTATTCACCATGACCAAGTGGGATTTATCCCTGGGCTGCAAGGATGGTTTAACATCCGCAAATCAATCAACGTGATATTATACATTAACAAAAGAAAGAACAAGAATCATATGATCCTCTCAATAGATGCAGAAAAAGCATTTGACAAAGTACAGCATCCTTTCTTGATCAAAACTCTTCAGAGTATAGGGATAGAGGGTACATACCTCAATATCATAAAAGCCATCTATGAAAAACCTACAGCGAATATCATTCTCAATGGGGAAAAACTGAGAGCTTCCCCTGAGGTCAGGAACGCAGCAGGGATGTCCACTCTCACCACTGCTATTCAACATAGTATTAGAAGTCCTAGCCACAGCAATCAGACAACAAAAGAAATCAAAGGCCTCCGAATCGGCAAAGAGGAAGTCAAACTCTCGCTCTTTGCAGATGCTTTGATACTTTATGTGGAAAACCCAAAGGACTGCACCCCAAAAGTGCTAGAACTCATACAGGAATTCAGTAAAGTGGCAGGATGTAAAGTCAATGCACAGAAATCAGTGGCATTCCTATACACCAACAACAAGACAGAAGAGAGAGAAATTAAGGAGTCGATCCCATTTACAATTGCACCCAAAAACATAAGATACCTAGGAATAAATCTAACCAAAGAAGCAAAGGATCTGTACTCAGAAAACTATACAATAGTCACGGAAGAAATCGAGGAAGACACAAAAAAATGGAAAAACGTTCCATGCTCATGGATTGGAAGAACAAACATTGTGAAGATGTCAATGCTACCTAGAGCAATCTACACATTTAATGCAATCCCCATCAAAATACCATCCACTTTTCATGTGGTCTGTTGGCCATTTGGATGTCTTCTTTGGAAAAATGTCTGTTCATGTCTTCTGCCCATTTCTTGATTGGATTATTTGTTCTCTGGGTGTTGAGTTTGATAAGTTCTTTATAGATTTTGGATACGAGCCCTTTATCTGATATGTCATTTGCAGATATCTTCTCCCATTTTGTCGGTTGTCTTTTGGTTTTGCGGATTGTTTCTTTTGTTGTGCAAAAGCTTTTTATCTTGACGAAGTCCCAATAGTTCATTTTTGCCCTTGCTTCCCTTGCCTTTGGCGATGTTTCTAGGAAAGAAGTTGCTGCGGCTGAGGTCGGAGAGGTTGCTGCCTGTGTTCTCCTTTAGGATTTTGATAGACTCCTTTCTCATGTTTAGGTCTTTCAATCATTTTGAGTCTATTTGTCATCTGTCCACAATAGCCAAACTGTGGAAAGAGCCAAGATGTGCATCGACAGATGAATGGATGAGGATGTGGTATATATATACAATGGAATATTATGTAGCCATCGAAAGGAATGAGATCTTGCCAATTGCAACGACGTGGATGGAACTGGAGAGTGTTATGCTTAGTGAAATAAGTCAATCAGAGAAAGATATGTATCATATGATCTCACTGATATGAGGAATTCTTAGTCTCAGGAGACAAACTGAGGGTTGCTGGAGTGGGGGTGGGGTGGGAGGGATGGGGTGGCTGGGTGATAGACACTGGGGAGGGTATGTGCTATGGTGTGCGCTGTGAATTGTGCAAGACTGTTGAATCACAGATCTGTACCTCTGAAACAAATAATGTAATATATGCTAAGAAAAAAAAA
>NW_027397118.1:7306661-7411229 GCF_003265705.2 Callorhinus ursinus
GATGGGTATTAAGGAGGGCACGTACTGAATGGAGCACTGGGTGTTATACGCAAACAATGAATCATGGAACACTACATCAAAAACTAATGCTGTAATGTATTGTGACTCACATAATATAATAAAAAAAATCAGAAACACTGATCAATGACTTCTTGGCCTTTTGGCTAGGATCAAGTGCAGAAACACTGATCAATAGCCAGATAAAAAGAATTTCTAGTAATCACTAGTCAGATGACACCTTAAGGAAAACTGGTGAGTCCTTGGAGAAATAAAAATCACAGTAAGAACTTTTTTTTAAAAAAGATTTTATTTATTGATTTTAGAGAGAGAGAGTGTGCACACGGGGGGGGGGGGAGCAGCAGAGAAGGACAAGGAGACTCTCTGCTGAGCTGGGAGCCCCAGAATCCCAGGATCATGACCTGTGACAAAGGTAGACGCTTAACTGACTGAGCCATCCACATGCCCCATAGTGAGAACTTTATAACCATCAAACCTCTGCTTTTTCCCTGAACTTTATAGAGCCAAGGCTTCCATGGACCAACTCATCCACAAACAGGAGCTGTTTTCAAGAACAGCTAGAGGTGTTTTTTCTCTCTTCTCATTCAAAGGTTTTTCTACATCCATCCTAGGATTATAATTCCTACCTACACAGTCCGACTGGAAATGGAAGTAGCCATGATGTGACACTTTATTCTTGGGATCATGACATCAGATAGCTGTGAAAATCAGTAGCCTAGCAAAAACTATGGGAGGGGGCAGAATAGGATTAGAACTCCCCAAAAGCCCCTTCCCCAAACACAGTAATGTGAATATACCTAATGCTACTGAAGTGTACACTTAAAAATGGTGAAGATGGCAAGTTTTATTTGTATTTTACTGAAACTAAAAAGCAAAAGCTGAAGGAAATCATGCCTAAAGAATTATAGGAAAGTATAGGAAAATATGTGAATGAGGTCTTAACAAAGAGAAAATACCAATAAAAAGCCAGGGATTATTAAAAAAAAAAGCAAATCACAAACAGAAATCTGAGAGTTGAAAAATACAGTAACAAAAAATTCACTACAGGGGCTAAATGTAAATAGCAATTTCAGCTGACAGAAATAGAATCAATGAGGACAGGTCAACTGAGACTGTCCAGTCTGATGAACAGAAAGAAAAAGAAAGTCAAAGAAATGAACAGTGCCTCAGAAACCCATCAGACACTATAAAGATTGCCAACATACTCATAATGGCAGTCTGAGAAAAAGAGGAGAAAGAGAAAGGGGCATAAAGAATACCTGAAAAAATAACAGACACTGACTTATCAATTTGATGAAAACCAGTAATCTACACATCTACGCAGCTCAACAAAAATGAAGTAGATGCAGAGATTAAAACCTAGACCTATCACAGTCAAACTGTCAAAAGACAAAGACAAAGACAGATTCTTTAAAGCAATGAAAGAAAATACTGCTTTCATTAAACACAAGGAAACCTCCATAAGATTAGCAGCTGACTTTGCCTTAGAAACCATGAGGGATGGAAAGCAGGAAAGGAAATACTGAAAATGCTAAAAGAAAAAAAAAATCTGTCAACCAAGAATTTTATATCCAACAAAACTATCCTTTAAAAATGAAGGAGAAATTAAGGTATTCCCAGATAAAAAACACTGAATTTATAGCTAGCAGACTACACTACAAGAAATACTAAAGGCTAAAGTGAAAGGACACTGGGGTGCCTGGGTGGCTCAGTTGGTTAAGCTACTGCCTTCGGGTCAGGTCATGATCCTGGAGTCCCGGGATCAAGTCCTGCATTGCGCTCCCTGCTCAGCGGGGAGTCTGCTTCTCCCTCTGACCCTCCCCCCTCTCATGTGCTTTCTCGCTCTCTCATTCTCTAATAAAAATCTTTAAAAAAAAATAAAGTGAAAGGACACTAAGCTGTATCTACACAAAGAAACAAAGAACACTAGTTAAAATAATTACATTGGTAAATATAAAGACAGTACAAATATATTTTTTGTTAACTCTGACCTCTTATCTGATTCAAAAGACTTCATAAAGCAATAATTACAATTGGTTCTCATTATTCATGGTTTCTGCATTTGCAAATTTGCCTAGAATTTATTTATAACTCAAAAATTAATACTTGTGGTGCTTCTGTAAGTCATTTGCAGACACAGGAAAACACATAGCCCATGGTGGATGTTCCCATTTGAGGTCAAACAAGATGATGCTCTGCCTTCTTGTTATAGTTCTCATACTCTAAACAAGTATCCTCCTTGCAGCCTATTTAGTGCCAAGTTTTTGCACTTCTGTGCTTTTCGTTAGTGATTTTGCTGTTTAAAAGACCCCCCAAAACAGTACTTAAGTGCTGTCTAGTGTTTGTAAGTGCAAGACTGTGACGAGCTTTATGGACAAAATACACGTGTTATATAAGCTTCATTTAGGCACGAGATATAGTGTTGATGGCCATGAGTTCAATGTTAATGAATAAGCAGTATATATTAAGTAAGGCAACTTTATTTTTTTAAAGATTTTATTTATTTGACAGAGAGAGACACAGTGAGAGAGGGAACACAAGCAGGGGGAGTGGAAGAGGGAGAAGCAGGCTTCCCGCGGAGCAGGGAGCCTGATGCAGGGCTCAATCCCAGGACCCTGGGACCATGACCTGAGCCGAAGGCAGACACTTAATGACTGAGCCACCCAAGCGCCCCAAGCAAGGCAACTTTAAACAGAAACACAAATAAAACAAGGTTATGTACTGATCAACTGACAAACTGGCTGTCAAGCCTATTTCTCCTCGGAGCAATAATTCAGTATTCACTAACTCAGTATTTGCTGCAATTTTACAGAACACAACTATGGCAATAATGAGAATCAACTGTATATTATTACTGTGTTGATAGGCTTACAGTGTATAGAGATATATTTTGTTTGGCAACAGCTGTATAAAGGAGGACAGAGGGAAGGGGGGCTTATTGAAGCTAAGTTTTTATATGTTATTTTTGATGTTTAATTTTATAATGTCAATTTGGAGAGTGTTTTTGGATTACATTAACAATTAAATCAATGAACTTTGGGTAGACTGCCCTCCACCTTATGGAAGGGCAACAAAAAGACTGGCCTCCTTGAGCAAGAGAAAATTCTCCAGCAAACTGCCTTTCAACTTCATCTGCCCATCAGTTCTCCTGGGTCCTGAGCCTGCCAGTCCACACTGCAGATTTTGGAATTTCCAGACTCCATAAGTGCATAAGCTGATTCCTTATAATAAATCTCTTTACATGGATATATCTAGGTATCTATATGTGGATATAGACAATCTATATCTAAGTCTTATCTCTATATATCCAATAATAGATACAACTAGGAAAAGATCAACAAGGACATAGAAGATTTAAACAATACTATAAATCAATTAGATATAACAAACATCTAGAGAACAATCCATCCAACAACAGCAGCAGTATACACATTCTTCTCAAGTGCACATGGAACATTCTCAAGGACAGACATAAGCAAGGCCATTAAATAAACACCTAAATTTCAAAGAACTGAAATCATACAAAGTACAATCTCTGGCCACAATGTGATGAAATCAGAAATGAATAAGGAAAAAAACTGGAAATTCACAAAAACATGAAATTAAACCCTAAATAACCCAAGGGTCAAAAAGAAATCACAAGGAGAGCTGGAAAGTATTTTGAGATGAATAAAAACAAAAATGTAACTTACTAAAACTTGAGATGCAGCTAAAGTGGTGCTTATAAGAATATTCATGGCTGTAAAAGCATATATTAAAAAAATTCAAATCAATAACCTAACTTTCCACCTTAGGAAAGTAGAAAAAGAATAGCAAACTGAACCCAAAGCAAGCCGAAGGAAGGATATAAGAAAATTAGAAAGTAAATAAACAAAACAGTGAAGACAAAAACAACTGAGAAAATCAATACATCAAAATAGTTCAACAAAACTGACAAACATTCAGCCATACTGACTAAGGAAAGCAGGAAGAGCACGCAAATTACTAAAATCAGGAATGACTCAAGCTACATTACTATCAAACTTTTAGAAAAAAAAATACATGAGTATACTATGAACAACTATATGCCAACAAATTCAGTAACCTAAATGAAATGGAAAAATTCCTAGAAAGATACAAACTATCAAAACTCAATTCTATCAAGAAATAATAGAAAATCTGAACAGATCTTGCCATTTCTATTCAACATCATACTGGAGGTGCTAGCCAGGGCAAATAGGAAAAAAAAATGTATCCAGGTATTCAAACTGGAAAGTAAATGTGTATTTGTGTATTACATGACCTTGTACATGGGAAAGCCTAAGGGATCCACTGAAAAAACTACTAGAATAAACAAGTTCTGAAACTTTACAGGATACAAGACCAATATATAAAAATCAATTGTCTGTCTTTACACAAGCTACGAACAATTTGAAAAAGAAATGAAAAAAACAATTTCCAATAGTATAAAAAAGAATAAAACATGTAAGTTTAACAAAAGGACTGTAAGACATATATTCAAAACCACTTTAAGAAACAAAACAGAGGAGCATAGGGGAAGGGAGGGAAAAATAAAACAAGATGAAATCAGAAAGGGAGACTAACCATAAGAGACTCTTAATCATAGGAAACAAACTGAGGGTTGCTGGAGGGCAGGGGTGGGCGGATGGGGTGACCGGGTGACAGGCATTAAGGAGGGCACATGATGTAATGAGAAATGGGTGTTACATACAACTGATGAATCACTGAACTCCACCTCTGAAACTAATAATACACAAGATGTTAATTAATTGAATTTAAACAAAAAATAAAAATAAAAAAATACCACCAAACGTTGAAATAAAATAAAAATAAAATAAATAAAATAAAAAAGGAAGACTTAAATAAACAGAAAGACTCCTATTTTCATGGACAGGAAGAATTACTATTATTACTATGGCAATACTCCCTAAAATGATCTACAGATTCAAAGTAATCCCTATCAAAATCCTAGTTGCCTTTTTTGTAGAAAGTGACAAACTGATCCTAAAATTCATACGGAAATAGGAAGGACCCAGAATGGCTAACAGTCTTGAAAAAGAAGAAAAAATCCGGAAGAGTCACACTTCCTGATTTCAAAACCTACAAAATTAAAGATTATGTGGTACTTGGCATAAGGATGGAAATATAGATCAATGGAATAGAGCTGGGAGTCCAGAAATAAATCCCATGTATTTACAGTCAATTGATTTTTCAACAAGGGTAACAACACCATTCCACAGAATAAGAAAAGTCTTTAATAAGTGGTGCTTGGGACAACTAGATATCCACATGCAAAAGAATGAAGTTGGATCCCTATGTCTTATATCACATACAAACATAGATCAAAATGAATTGTAGACCTAAATATAAGAACTAAAACTGTAAAACTCTAAGAAGAAAATGTAAGAATTCTCATGACCTTGATGGTTTCTTAGATATAACTCCAAAATCACAAATGATAAAAGAAAAAAATAAATTAGACTTTATCAAAATAAAAAATTTCGGTGCTTTAAAGAACACCATCAAAAAGTGAAAAGAAAGCCCACAAAAACTGATGGAAATATTTCAAATCATGTACCTGAGAAGGGACTTGTATTGAGAATATATGTAAAGAACTTAACGAGAAAAAGCCCAATAACCCAGTTAAAAATGGGAAAGGATTTGAAAAGATAGTTCTATAAAAAAGATATACAAATGACCAAAAAACACATGAAAAGATGCCCAATGTTATTAGTAATTAGGGAAGTAATCAAAACCACAATAAGCTATGGCTTCACATCTACTAAAACAAATGGACGGCTAAAATAAAAATGAGAGACAGTAACAAGTGTCAATGTGTATAAAGAGAAATTACAACTCTCTTACATTGTTAGTGAAATACTAAAATGATGCAGCAACTTCGGAAAAATAGTTTGTAAGTTTCTCAAAAATGTAAAATACAGAATTTCCATATGATCCAGCAACTCCATTCCTGGAGAACTGAAAACCCAAGAGAACTGAAAACCTATGTCTATATACAACCTTGTACATGAATGATTATAGCAGCATTACACATCACCACCAAGGGTGGGAACAACCCAAATGTCCGTCAACTACTGAGTATGTAGCAAATGTATCACACTAATGCAAGATGTTAATAAAAGGGAAAACTGGGGGAGGGAGGGTAAGAAATTAGTGGTTGCCAGGTGCTTGTGGGAGGGGGGATGGAGAGTGGCTATTAATGGGTACATGAGCAATGAATATATTAAAAAAACCACAGAATTGTATACTCAAAGGGGTGAATCTTCTGGTATATGAATTATGTCTCAATAAACAATCTGTTATTAAAAAAAACAAAGGTGGCAAATACATTTACAAAAAAGAATACAAAACAATGCGATACTACTGCATACCTATTAAACAAAATCCAATACACTGCATACACCAAATGTTGGTGAGGATGTGGAGCAACAGAAACTGTCATTCATTGCTGGTGGGCATGCAAATGGTACAGCCACTCTGGAAGACAGTTTGATAATTTCTTACAAAATTAAACATGCTCTTACCTTGTGGTCCAGCAATTGTACTCCCTGGTATTTACCCAAGTGAGCTGAAAACTTATATCCACACAAAAACCTGCACACAAATGTTTACAGTGGCTTTATTCATAACTGACAAAACCTAGAAGTAACTAAGCTGTCCTTCAATAGATAAATGGATAAACCATGGTACGTCTATACAGTGGAATATTATTCAGTGGTAAGAAAAAATGAACTACCAAGCCACCAAAAAAAAGAAAAAAAGGAAAAATCTTAAATGCATATTACGAAGTGAACAGACTACGGACTGTAGAATTCCAACTATATGACATTCTGGAAAAGGCAAAACTATGGAGACAGTAAGAAGAGCAGTGATTGCCAGAGGTTTGGGGGGGGTAGGAATGAACAGATGGAACACATGGGATTTTTAGGGCAATGAAACTATTCTGTATGATCCTGTAACGGTAGATACATGTCATTATACACTTATCAAAACCCGCAGAATGTACAACACAAAGTGAGCCCTGATGTAAACTATGAACTCCAGTTGAAACAACATATTTAATATTGGCTCATCAACTGTGACAAATGTACCACACTAATGCAACATGTTAATAAAAGGGAAAACTGGGGGAGGGAGGATAAGAAGTTATATGGGACTCTGGGTACTTTCCGCTCAATTGTGCTGTAAACCTAAAACTGCTAAAAAAAAAAAAAAGGGTGGGGGGTGGGGGAGGAGGGCTGTTAATTTAAAAAAGTAAATAATATAAAAATTGAAAATGGGTTCTGATAAAGAAAATGAAATAAATGAAATCACTTAAAGTAACCAGGTAGTAAGATGAGGATGTGGTAGATTACTTAATTTTGATTTAATAAAGGGAGGGAAAATATATCCTATTTCATGTATGGTATTGATAATCAGAGAAATTGAGATGTGTGGTTTTTAACTTATAAGTATCACAAGTGGTATAAAAAACAGGATACATGCCTTCTGAACTAACAAACTGTCCATATAGTTAATAACATAATTCAAAGGAAATAACTAGGACTCCTCAAAAAGAGGGACAAAAAGCAGCTGAACAATAAGATGACAAAAGAGGCCCAACACAAGTTAGACAATAATTCAAAAAAGCCTACTGAATATTAAAGACTTCCAGGTGGTATCAAAAAGTAAACTAAAAGTGGATTATATGAAATACTAATAAAACACCCACCTTTTCACCAAGCCATCCACTCCTAGGTATTTATCAAAGAAAAATAGAAGTAGAGGTCCATTCAAGACTTGTACATGAGTATTCACAGTAGCTTTATCTGTAATAGCCAAACACTTGAAAAATCCAAATGTTTATCAAAATGTTAACTGATACACCAGTTGTTTTTCTCTTGCTGTTTTCAGTTTTCTCTTTCGTCTTTTAGGATTTTTACCTTATTTATCTATGGATTTCTCTGTGCTTATCCTACATGGAAATTCACTGAGCTCCACAAATGTGTAGATTTATGTTTTTCATCAAATTTGGTAAGTTTTCATCCATTATTCCCTCAAAAATTTTTCCTGCTCCCATTTCCCTGTCCTGTCCAGTTACACATAGATTGTTTTGCTTAACAGTATCCTACATTTCCCTGTTCATATTAGTCATTTTGTTTTCCTATTCTTCAGACTGCATAATCTCTATCAATTGATCTTCAAATCCACTGATTGTTTTACCAGTTCTAATCTACTGCTGATGCCCTGTGGTGAATTTTTTGTTTCAGAAGTGGAACGTCTATGTTTAATACCTTGATTATACTTATGATTTCATGATTTACACACATATCAAAATTAATCAAACTGTACATTTTAAATATACCCACTTTCTATAATTATACCTCACTACTGTAAAAAAGTAAGTAAAATATATTTAAATCATAATTTTTAAATAGGGCCTGATGCTTCGGTTTAATTAGTGGCAATCAGTTTATATCACACTCTGAATGCCTATTTCTATTTGTGACTTAAATTGCCCAAAGCTGATCATACATTCTGTAGAACATTCAAAGTTTTTCATTTATTTCTGGCAAAAGAGAATCATCAATATAAAAGAGGGTCCTCTAAATTTTGTAAATACTGCCTATTCTTCATATAAAAAATAAGAATATATAATCTATTAAATACTGAAAAATATTTCCCCAAAGGAACAGGATATTTTTAAAAGTGCTTGCTCCTGAACACCTGGGATACAAAGACTAACCCCAAGTCATCATTATTTCTTAATTTATTAGTCAAATTACTATTTCTCAACAATTTACTGTCTCTACTTCTCTCAGGTGTTTTTTTCCTTTCCTTTTCTTATTTTACTATTGAATCCAGTGGTGGGTCCTTGCCAAGACACACAGCCAGGATTTGGGCCACAGGTTTTTTAATGGTCCCGTCATAGAGCATCCCTGAGGATGGCGGGAGAGAAAAAGAAAGTCTTGAAGATTATCTAGTCACAAGTTCATAACAATAATTCCCTCATCCCACTCCAAAATTAATTTTCATGTAAATTTAGCCACACAATCTAATCACTACCAAACTCTAATAATGGGAGTGCTAAATAGGGTAGAAATGAGACACAGCAATTTTGGTTGAGAATATAGCTAAGGTCTGGAGGGCAGTGGACAGTCAGGTGGCACCTTGTTCATGTGTGTGTGCTGGGGAGGAGTGAGTAGGTAATAGGGGAAAGAAGATAAAAAATGGGAATAGGGTGTAAAAAGAGAAGTGGTAACAAAGACATAAAGACATTTTGTGTAACTTGCACGTATGCCTTGGGTGCTGGTGACAGGGTTTGCCAGCATTGAAAAGTAATGATTAGCAGGTCCTAGTTTCCCTACTGTAGCTTAGTTTGATCATTCAATTGCAGTATTCCCCTTAATCAGAGCTAGAAAAGAAATGAAAGGGGAAAAAAATGTGTCTTCACTTACACCTCTCTCATAACATCAGTATTTAAGGCATTTTTTTTACTCTGCTGGATCTTAGAATTTATACTGTAAATACAGCCTGTGAGGAGATAAAAAATTAAGGTAACATCCAGAACCTCAGATTTTTCATTAATAAAAGGATGGAGCTGGATTAGATGATTCCCAAATCCCTCTCCTTTGACATTCTTTGACAATAGTTGTAGAGCTTAGATTAGACGATCCTATGTCTGTTGTATCCAAGTAGTAAATATACACAACTTGATCTAATTACTAAAAGGATCTAATTCTAATTAAATAAGAACTTCAGTTAAAAAAAGTTTACTATGTCTGTATTATTGACTTTTCTACTTTGGGGATACCATATATTATTCAGAACTGTAAATATTGCTTATATAGAAAATTGGTAAAGTATCTATGCATTTTGTTAGCCCAATGTATTTCAGAAGTGCTCTTATGTTTTATAACAAAGTCTGAATCTTGCATCAATTATAAATATGATTGCATCTACCTGATAAGAATTCTATAATTTTCTTGAGTTTAGTAATTACATAAAAAGATGACATTTTATTACTATTTAACAACAGACTTATCCAAGTTCTACTGTCTACCAGCATTTTTTAATCAATTAGTTGAATCTGTTTTTATATTCTTCCGATAAATTTTCAAAAGAGGCTCTCTAAATTTTGAGTTAATATTCCTTTGTTGACAACAGTAACTGGATAAATAGGCTTCTCCTTTGTGAATAAATATGAAGGTGAGGAGAATCTATAGGCAGAACAAGTATATTCTTTAGTTTACTTGGAGTAACGACTCTATACCTACTACTATGTTCTTTATATCTAATATATTGTTCTACTATAAAATAGCTATAAAATAATCTTGTACGAGTGTATTTTATAAATGATATCTAGAAGTCATTTCATTAAAAAGTAGGCTTTCTATGTGGAAGGATAAAAAGCCATACTCTTGGATATGCCAGACGCTAATATTCTACCTTAAATATAAGGTGTTGAGTAATTTGTCCTTTTTTTCATTTAGGTGGGTCTAAAGGTGATAGAAATAGCAAGTGGTTTTCAAAATGGACAAAGAAGAAATGTCAGTGGACATTAAATTAAAATAACATCTGTAGAGTACTTTACAGTTTCCAGACCGCTTTTACATATGTATCATTTAATTGTTTCAACAACCCGTGAGGGGTAAGAGGTTTTTTACCCAGGACTGGAGCAGGTGGGAGGGAGAAGGAAGTCAGGTACCAAGACACTCATTTCTTATGTATATGTATTAGCTTCACTCTACAGAACCCCAGTCTATAAGGAACTGATGCTACTTACAACTAAACTACAGTGATAAGTATGTGGCCCCAGGTAGCATTTACTTTGAGATATCATTTGAGGCTTTAATACTTTTATTTGGAATATTAATAAATCAATTGCCAAAAAAGTGAATACCAACTTCTACCAGGCAAGAAAATATCACCACACCAGCTGCTTATTACCAAACATCAATTCAATTCAACAAATGTTACTCAATCGCTACAAAGCACTAGATGAAGACCTAAAATATACTGTACAACAAACAGACAGGGGGCTTAATCATCTCCTACCACTTGTGAAGCTGTCTTTCATGGATTTGTTTCAGAACTCCCACAGAGTATGCTGAGAAACTGAAGTATCAGGGATTATTCTCAAATGCTTTTCAACAGGGTAACTATAACTGTCTAATGAGAAAATCTGTCAGATCATCTGAAAAATGCCCCAATGTAAATTAAACTGAAAGTCAAATAAAGCTATCATCTAAGAAGCCACTAAACTCTTCAATAATGTTCACTATTTTATTGTTCATAGTACTGGTGAGTAAACAAGTTGCTGAGTCAGAACTGTCTTACAGTAAAAACAGGCAAAACCAAATGAAACTCTTATCTCCAAGTTCTGTGGCTTTTAAGTACAACAACTGTACTTTTTATTGTCCAAACAGGACCCACTTCTGAGACTAAAAGAGAATGCAATTGATAATTAGGCATAAAATGGGACTGTCCCAGGCAAACCAGAATGTATGGTCTCCCTGCTTACAAGACTATGTCTGTAATATGTCCCAGGGTCATCCTGTTCTAAGAAGATTACAAAAACAGAAAAGGAACAGGTAGTCAGAGGAAACTCAAAGCAAGGAAATAAACAAGGAAAAAAACTTTCACAAAGCAAGTTTTCCCTCAATTTTATAAATCAGTTTAAATATTAGTATTTTCTTTAAACCACAGTAAGCACTGGGGGGCCAGGGCTAGTAAAATGAGGACTGGTTAAAGTAAGTTAATGAAGCAGTCAGGTCCCAGATCCCTTCCCCCATCCAAGCAAAATACTGGTTTATTTTCCTAAGAACATAAAATAAAATAGTCATTCCCTGCCCAAGTGACCCTGGGCACAGCTGAGTAGAGTATGTACTCTACTGAAAACAACAGTTCAGGTGAATGCATACATCTGGGATGCTGAATGCAGTGCAAGTTGCCACCCTCCCTGTCTGCCCCCCTTGCTTGGTTCCCAGGAAGTCAGCAGACCAGCCTTCATTCTAAAGGCAAGGGACTTAAGGAGTCCTCTCTGAGAAATTTGACCAGCCTCAAAAGACTGAAGTTACTGACCTAAGACCTTCCTCAATCAAACAGCCCAGCCAACCCTATTGTGAAACTCAGTCAATAAACCCTCCTCAGATGTGCACAGCTGCCAATCAGCATTTCTGTTCCTCACTATTAAATATGAACAAACAAAAATGACCAGATATCTAACGGACGACTCTAATAAAAAAGACAGAGGAAAAAATATGTAACAAGTAGATTAAGCAGCTTAAAGAAAAGGAAAAAATATCTATTAGTATCTTTCTCACAAAGAGGATATATTACACTTATGTAATGAGCAAGATACTATAAAAAGAACAAGCAGAGAAATTAAGAAAAAGGTCTTTGAAATAATAAACTCACAGAAGGATTAATAGATAAAGTTAAGGAAGTTTTCATAAAAAGTATAGCAAAAAAACACAAAAAGGATGAATAATAGAAAAGATAAGAAAATTAAAGATCTCACATCCAATTAATAGGAATTCCCAAAAAATGAAAAAAAGATCATTAAAATTCAAGAAAATTTTAAAGAAATAAAGGACAGGATTTTCCAATTCAAAGAATCTTCAAAGCATCAGCAAAAATGAAAAAAAAAAAAAAAAGAGAGAGAGAGAGACCCATGCCAAGGCAGATTACTGTAAAATTTCAGAACACTGGGATAAAGAGCAGATCCTTAAAGTTTTCAGAGAATAAAACAAGTCACAAAAGACAGGATCTGATAGCCTTGGTCTAATCAACAGCAACACAGGAAACTGGAAAACAATGGAGCAATGTCTTCAAAATACTGCAGGAAAATTATGTCCAACCAGAATGCAAGCTACCAATCAAGAATAAGGAAACATAAAGACACTTTCAGATATGCAAACTCTAACCCACCCATGCAAGCTTTCCCAGGAATCTACTTGTAGATTAACACCAAGAAAATGAGAGAATAAAGCAAGAATGAGGAAGGCATGGAATATAGGAAACAGGAAATCCAAAACGGTGGGAGGTAAAGGGAGATCCTAGCAAGACAGCTAGGTACCCGATGTGGACAACAACTAGCTCAAGCTGGTGGTGTGAAGGAGATCAAACTGACAAATGCTTAAAGTGTCTGCAAGTTTTGTTTTTTTTTTTTAAGATTTATTTGAGAGAGAGTGTACACGTGGGAGCGGGAGGGAGGGGCAGAGGGAGAAGGAGAGAGAAACTCAAAGCAAACTCTGCACTGAGCGTGGAGCCTGATGCAGGGCTTGATCTCATCCCCCTGAGACCATGACCTGAACTGAAATCAAGAGTTGGACACTTGGGGAGCCTGGGTGGCTCAGTTGGTTAAGCAACTGCCTTCGGCTCAGGTCATGATCCTGGAGTCCCGGGATCGAGTCCCGCATTGGGCTCCCTGCTCAGCAGGGAGTCTGCTTCTTCCTCTGACCCTCCCCCATCTCGTGTGCTCTCTCTCTTTCTCTCTCTCTCTCAAATAAATAAAATCTTTAAAAAAAAAAAAAGTTGGACACTTAACCAACTGTGCCACCCAGGCGCCCCACAGTGTCTACTCGTCTTGAAAGGAGACTTAGACAACTGCTGGAAGTAAGCAGAAGAAACAAGACAACTATTAGCTCTACAAAGATTTTTTTTTTAAATGTGCAGCAAAACAAAAGGAGGACAGGAAAAGAAAAGTGATCATAATTTGCCATATGGCTCAGCTGTGAAAAGCACTTACATACTTATAATAATTTAAGTATCTGACAGTGACAACAAAATCAGGATACAATTTAGACTGGGAGATTGGGGGTATAAAAAAACGACATAGTGGGGTTGGAGGGAAGAAAGCAAAAGAAATCCTCATCTCTTATACAGAAGAATCAACAGATAATGCCAGAAACTGTATAATCAAGAAGCAGCAGGGGTGCCTGGGTGACTCAGTCGTTAAGCGCGTGCCTTCGGCTCGGGTCGTGATCCCGGGGTCCTGGGATCAAGCCCCACATCGGGCTCCCTGCTTTGCAGGGAGTCTGCTTCTCCCTCTCCCCCAGCTCATGCTCTCTCTCGCTCTCTCTCAAATAAATAAAATCTTAAAAAAAAAAATAGCAGTAATACAGTCATGTTATTTTGAGAACGGACAGTTGATTAAACTAAAAGTTAAAGAGGTCAACAAGTAGAAGGAGACATGGGGAACCCCAGGGAGAAGAAGACTTGTTTCCTGTTTTTTGTAATAACCTTATAGAACTACTGGTCTCTAAAAAAAAAAAAAACGTATAAAATTTCAAGTATTTGATAAAAACAAAAAAGAAAAAAGAAATGGGGATTATTAGAGAAAGAAAGAAGAAATCTCAAAGACATTTTAACTTAAATATTAATTTGCTTCAGGTTTTAGTCTGTATCACACTTTTTCCCATGACTAAACCCACACCAATGTATATGCTACTGAATACAATTATCTGCTCTCATCCATACTCTTCAGGTATGATCAAAGACAGGGAAGTTTCTAAATCTTACCTCAAGCAGAGCTGCTGCGGGATCACCCTGTAGACTTTTTCCTAGTTTGTCAACCTCATCTAATAGGAACACTGGATTGTTAACTCCAACAGTCTTCAAGCCATTGATTATACGTCCAGGCATACTGCCAACATAGGTGCGCCTATAGAAAGCAAGCATCAAGTTAACAAGACGTCAGGACGCAAGAGCGGTATTACTTAGAAATAAAAATTTAGGACTGGGAAAAAGTCATTTAGTTATCACAGTAATATAGCAAGGAGGTACTATATATTTAAAAAGCTCTATGATACGACCAAGAGTTAACAGATCTAATTTTTATTTTCTATTTAATTCAGGCTCTAAGTTTCCCAAGATATTGAAGAATATAGTTTTTGCCATTTAGTGAAATTGAGAAACATTATACTTAAATGATTGTAACTCTTACTTTTTAGGATTCCAAAATGTCCGAAGGAGCCTATGAATTTAATTCCCATGCTTCTCACAGTTTCTCAGAGTACCCTCCCACAAGCACCTTTTTACACAATGAAATGGTTGTGCCAGGGCTGGTTAAAACATCATCATCATCTTTATGAAGGAAATCAGAATTGGTTCAAAGGGCCACTCAAAATGCAAACCAAAAAAAAAAATCCAAATTTCTTTAATTCTGGCCTTTTGAATAAAACTGCATTCATCCTATGTATATTAACTGGTATACCTAAGTTCAGCCAGATATTCTGTTGTGCATTAAAATATTAGAGGCTCCTTTATCATATCGGAACAAGAACCATCTACATAATTATGACAGACCTAGAGGGTGGCATAAATAAAAACAAATGTGTTTGTCAAACTGAAAATAGTGACTTTTTTTTTTTTTACAAAGCCAGCAAAACTTTATTTTAAGCAGCAATTTACTGATTTTAATTACAACCTTGTTGCCTAAGCCATGCATAAAGCAGATGCTGTTTGTGAAAAGACATAAAAGGGTGTCTACCTACAAGAAACTGATCAAATGGTGAGTGTTACAGCAACAGTTATCTTAGGATGGGCACAAAGCCGATCCACAGAGCAGGCCTCAGTTTCACCACATGACTGTATAAAGTAGGACAGAGTAAATAGAGTGACCTTTGAAAAGACAAGCAAGACTTCCAAATATTGTGGGAATGCCTTACATCCAGAGAGGGTGACCGAGGCACTGGAACCAAACACAATAAACACTGTCATATTACAAAAAGGAGTCAGCACATTCAAGATTTCAGAATGGGATACAGGAAGGACGAGACTCAAAATTATTAAGTCTCTCAAATTATTTCTTTAGAGAACGTACAGATTGGCCAGTATTCTGTAAGTAGGGAAGGGAAATTAAAAACAAAACAAAACACTGCAAAGCCTGCAAGGGTCATTTCTTACTGCATCAACTTCTTTGTTTTTCTTATGGTTTTTGACAGGTAGATTTCAAAAACAGGTACTGACAATTCTAGACCTAAAGTCATGGAGAGAAAATAATATTCTAGGCAGGTGCCCTTTCTAAAGAATCAGAAATCTAGATCCTAGTTTATATACAAACAATTCCTCCTAAACCTTTCATTGCTTCCCAGAGCCTAGGGAATAAATCCAAATTCCTCTGTTTGGAATTCAAGGCTCTTCACGATGCAGTCCGCATCAGTCTTCCTGCCCTTAATACTCTCCCTGCCTATGTAAATCCAGAAATTCTAAACAACTTTTCCTGACCATCTCTCACAATATGATCTTTCCAATAATGCAATGTCTACAGCATTTACTGGCCCTGCAATTCATCTGATGCAGTTACAGCCTAGTTTTTATTTATGAGTACCAAGTACACAGCCTCTTCTAAAAGAGCTAGTGAGCACTTTGATGACAGAGAGTGAGTCTTACTACAGAGCTGATCCTCGATACACAGCTATCAGATTGTTCTCCAAACAGAAGCATGTTTTCCCAATTTATTTAAGGACATCAATCAACCATGCCAGCACCCAAAGTATCTTTCTATCACCACTGTGAAGGCCATACAAGTCTTTGAATACTGCTTTAAACAAACTACTTGACGTAAGTCTCAGTTTCCTTATCTGTAAAATGGACATAAGAATAGTGTCAACCTCATGAATTATACAATTACAAGAACATAACAGGTAAAGTACACAGCACAGTGCCTGGCTCACAGTAAGCTTTCAAAAGACGTTCATCGTTGTTAATGTCTTTCCAGAGCACCAAGCACACTCAATGCCCTAGTGTTCCTCAGTCACAAGTGACATCCCCCAAATGTGTACCACTAGTCTAGAGGTCAAAACAAAGAAGAGAACCATTACATAGGGCCTATAAGCTGTGGAAAATATCTATAATGTGCTATCTTTGGCCAGAAGGTATGGTAGCATGCTCTCTACTGACAAAGGATACAGAATAAACCTTTGGAATATGAATCAGATGGTGAAAAATGTAGTAATACACAAAATAAAAATGTTCTCATTCAAGATCACCCAATATAACCACTTTTAAAAAATACATTAGCAATCAAAAACTAATGATGTATGGTGACTAACATAATAAAATAAAATTAAAAAAATACATTAGCATATCAAAATATCCTCCTGAGAAACAGGAGGTAGGAAATCAATGAAATTAATACTCTTACAAACTCTTACAAACTGCAACTTTTTTGAGGGCAAATTACATATTTTTCCATGTCCTCCCTCATGATATAACATCTAGAAAGAAACAAAGCACAATACAGGTAAGTGTGCAAAGAATGTATTTCTTCAATTCTTTATTAATTCAGCCTAAACACTTGTTACCTAGAAGTTTTTCTTAAAATTGAAGTACACAAGTTAATTTAAAAAATATATGAATTTCTATTTTTCTTGTAATTGGTATAGGTAGTTGATAGGTTTATCAGGACTATTCAACTAGTGTATGACATAAACAAAACTATTAAGTGTCTCCACAGTTCAAAATGTTAAGTTACAAGATCAGCATTTTTCATTTTCCAAAATATAGTCTGGTTTATGCTTCAAAAAACAACTACAGACAATTATAATATCATGTATTTACAGCTCCATGGTAATCAGCTACTTTACTACTCTGTGCCTGGATATCTTCAAATCTACTGTAAGCCAAAAGGCTGGTCAGCCTGTCACTGTCACTGACATCTAAACATCAGGAACAGATGTGTATTTACTCACCTCTTTCCCCATGTTTAAAGAAGGGGGAAAATAGGCATTTTACCATCCCCTTTTCATGCCTGCTCAATTAAGGAGCTCTAATGTGCTACAGTGCAAACTACTAAAGCAATACTTAGGAAGAATTTGTAATATAAAAAATGTATGTTATAATGTTAAGTGGAAAGAGTAGGATTATAATTACTTAAAAAAAGGGTAAAAGCTGCCCAATGAAAAGTCTGGCAGGAAATAAAATGTTAACAGTGATTATCTTTGTGTATGGTATAAAACATGAGAATTTTTTTTCCTTTTTAAAAAAAATTTCCAGAGTTTCTACCAAGGGTGTATATATTTCTCTCCAGCTGGTTAAAGTAATAAGACTTAAAAGAGATTCTAATGATCTCAAAAGAAAAACAGTCTTTAAGGAACTAAAAATAGTCTTTAACATAACATGTCTAAACAAATCAAATTCTTATTCTTATAGCAGTCATTCCTAAATCTTTTTATGTACTCATTTGTATGGATGCACTCATTTAAAGGACTGCAAGACTTCCAAAATATAATTATGTTTTAATCTTATTTGAATTCACAAAGCACTCAGAGAGCACTTACCATGTTTGGCACTGTGCTATGAGCATGTAGTGTTACAAAGGATAGTAAGACAAGCTAAAAACCCTACTCTACAGAGTTCATACCTTTTCCATATTTATGGCTTATCTCTACAGTAATGTATTACAAATGCTGGAGGCCTATAATATTTAATCATTAAAAGAAAACACTGGACAATAAGTGGTCAGTTTAGAGAAGAGTAAGACCATAACTGACTGCACATATATTAATGGAGAAAGCCTTGAATTGGGGCTAAAAATAAAATGAACTTTAAAGAGGCAAAGAAGAGCTATATGCAAATACAGGTTATAAGGAGGATAGTGAGTAAACCGTAACATGTCTGGCATACTATGCTAAAAATATATTAAAAGCTTCCTACTTTGGTTATTTTCCCTTTGTGAAGACTAATAATGAAACAGCTAATTTATTTAAAACATCACCATTTCAGGCTCATGAAGATGTATCGTGGAAAGCAAAAGTTCATTTTTCTTCTCATCTTGTTTGAGCCAAAGATTCCTTGCAATATCATTTTATTATCTGAACAGAGTTGGCAAACCACCTCCAAAGAGTTACTATCAATAATAACTTGAGATATATCATAGCAATAAGTATATTTCACCAAGAAACAACTAATGAAAAATTACACAAACATGATTTCATATAACTTCATGCTAAGTTATATTTAATTGCTTTGAACTGATTTAAATTCTTTAAATGTAATATTTAAATATAAAAATGTTAAGCTGTAAAAACTGATACGAACAGAGATTCTGTGGCTTATGAAAGTGAGCACAAAAGCCCCAATGGAGACAAACCCAAATGAGAAATGTTGAGAAGACTTAAAAACTGTATTAGTTAATATGGAGCATAAACATGACTCTTCTTCCTTTAAGCCACTCAAAATAATATAAACAAAAAACAATGGGCCAATGTAAAGTCAGATTACGATTTTCCAAGTTTAAGATTTAAATGTAAACCAAGTCTTTCTTTTGCTTCCCCATCTCCCACTTCATTATCATTGAACTCTAAAACATACATCTTTGTTTTTAAAATCAATTCCTAATAGCACCTTCCTTCATATAAACAGGTATTTCTAGCAAAGAGATGGAGTTCTGAGCATGGGAAAAATAGGGAAAGTGAATGACAAAATCAAGAGAATAAGGAAGACAATATAAAGCAGCTCTGTTTTTCCCTGGTTATTTTAAGACTGCAGAACAGTGGTGCCTACTCAGAGTCTGAGGAAAAACAAAACTTTGCATGAACTCTAATTGCAAGCATGTGACCAGTACTTAAATGCCAAGACCTGGGTGTTTCCAAAATGCTTCAATTGTCACGTGGAACCACTTGTTCTCACAAACTCCACCCCATGACTGTGCTATAAACTACTGTTCTTCCTCCCCTTCTATTCACCTCCAACCCACAGCTCTGACATAAGCCCATACTCTGTTCTCAACCTCTGCTCTCCTTAATGACCACATCCCACGCTCCACCTGCTTCCAAACAGGTTTTCAAATAAAAATTTTCTCCAGGCTTTGATGCCTTGGGAGGGTTGGTGGGTAATAATCCCCCAGCAGTACAAGGGCAGGCTGCTGTAGTGTTTAGTGAAACACTTAGTACAGTGATGGCGAGGGAGTACTTACCAGCAGGCACAGAATGATTCAGACTAATCCACGTACCCTTTATTTGGCAACGATCACAGCCTCTCTGCATGCCATACATTACTAAAAAGCTTATATTTACACATATTTTTTAGGCAAATACACAGCTTCGTTTTACAAAAGATTCAGATTCAATTTTCTTAATGATACACATGCGGAAGTACACTCACTTGAACAGATTTTATGTCTAACAGTATTAGTAAAGACTTAAAATAGAGCTCTGCTCGAAACCAACAACATTCATAAGAAGTGATGAGAACTATGACATTACATATTGCCCATCAAGAGTCATCACAACCCTCACTCGCCTCCGACGGCCTGCCTCACAGTCCACATGCTCTGCTGCTGCCCCGCAGAAATGCTTCGATTACCCGCAGTCCTTCGCCAAATTAGGCCAGTGTCCAGAGCACTGGCTCCTCATCTCACTCAGGCCTATGCCAAAGATGTAAAATTTGGTGCGGATGCCCGAGCCTTAATGCTTCAAGGTGTAGACCTTTTAGCCGATGCTGTAGCCGTTACTATGGGGCCAAAGGGAAGAACAGTGATTACTCAACAGATCTGGGGAAGTCCCAAAGTAACAAAAGATGGTGTGACTGTAGCAAAGTCAATTGACTTAAAAGATAAATATAAAAATATTGGCGGTTAACTTGTTCAAGATGTCACCAATAACAGAAATGAAGAGGCTGGGGATGGCACCACGACTGCTACTGTCTTGGCACGCTCTATTGCCAAGGAGGGCTTCAAGAAGATTAGCAAAGGTGCTAATCCTGTGGAAATCAGAAGAGGTGTGATGTTAGCTGTTGATGCTGTAATTGCTGAACTTAAGAAGCAGTCTAAACCCATGACAACCCCTGAAGAAATTGCCCAGGTTGCTACGATTTCTGCAAATGGAGACAAAGAAGTTGGCAACATCATTTCCAATGCAATGAAAAAGGTTGGAAGAAAGGGTGTCATCACAGTAAAGGATGGAAAAACACTAAATGATGAATTAGAAATTATTGAAGGCATGAAGTTTGATAGAGGTTATATTTCTCCATACTTTATTAATACATCAAAAGGTCAGAAATGTGAATTCCAAGATGCCTATGTTCTATTGAGTGAAAAGAAAATTTCTAGTGTCCAGTCCATTGTACCCGCTCTTGAAATTGCTCACCGTAAGCCCTTGGTCATAATTGCTGAAGATGCTGATGGAGAAGCTCTGAGTACACTTGTTTTAAATAGGCTAAAAGTTGGTCTTCAGGTTGTGGCAGTCAAAGCTCCAGGTTTTGGTGACAATAGAAAGAACCAGCTTAAAGACATGGCTATTGCTACTGGTGGTGCAGTGTTTGGGGAAGGATTGACTCTAAATCTTGAAGATGTTCAGCCTCATGATTTAGGAAAAGTTGGAGAGGTCATTGTGACCAAAGATGATGCCATGCTCTTAAAAGGAAAAGGTGACAAGGCTCAAATTGAAAAACGTATTCAAGAAATCATTGAGCAGTTAGATATCACAACTAGTGAATACGAAAAGGAAAAGCTGAATGAACGTCTGGCAAAACTCTCAGATGGAGTAGCTGTGTTGAAGGTTGGTGGGACAAGTGATGTTGAAGTGAATGAAAAGAAAGACCGAGTTACAGATGCCCTCAATGCTACGCACGCCGCTGCTGAAGAAGGCATTGTTCTGGGAGGGGGCTGTGCCCTGCTCTGCTGCATTCCAGCCCTGGACTCAATAACTCCAGCTAACGAAGATCAAAAAATTGGTACAGAAATTATTAAGAGAACACTCAAAATTCCTGCAATGACCATTGCTAAGAATGCAGGTGTTGAAGGATCACTGATAGTTGAGAAAATTATGCAGAGTTCCTCAGAAGTTGGTTATGATGCCATGCTGGGAGATTTTGTGAATATGGTGGAAA
Source organism: Callorhinus ursinus (assembly GCF_003265705.2). Taxonomy (NCBI): domain Eukaryota; kingdom Metazoa; phylum Chordata; class Mammalia; order Carnivora; family Otariidae; genus Callorhinus; species Callorhinus ursinus. The sequence goes on from NW_027397118.1 coordinate 7,328,517, forward strand.
AAGGAATCATTGATCCAACTAAGGTTGTAAGAACTGCTTTATTGGATGCTGCTGGAGTGGCCTCTCTGTTAACTACGGCAGAAGTTGTAGTCACTGAAATTCCTAAAGAGAAGGACCCAGCAATGGGTGGAATGGGTGGTATGGGAGGTGGCATGGGAGGCGGCATGTTCTGATTCCTAGAATAGTGCTTTACCATTATTAATGAACTGTGAGAGGAAGCTCAAGACTGTGCTCCTCAACCATAACTTCAGAGAAGTCAGTTGAAGGAAATGACTGACGAAAAGGCTGGCTGATGTTTAAGAAAATAACTATAACCATCAGTTACTGGTTTCAGTTAACAACATATAATGGATTACTGCTGTCATTGTCCATGCCCACAGATAATTTATTTTGTATTTTTGAATAAAAAGACATTTGTACATTCCTGATAACTGAGTGCAAGAGCCATGTACCAATGTACTGCTTTCAACTTAAATCACTGAGGCATTTTTACTACTATTCTGTTAAAGTCAGGATTTTAGTGTTTGCCATCACCAGATGAAAAGTTAAGCAGCCTTTCTGTGGAGAGTAAGAATAATTGTGTACAAAGTAGAGAAATATCCAATTATGTGACAACCTTTGTGTAATAAAAATTTCTTTAAAGTTAAAAAAAAAAAGTCATCACAAAAATACATTTCTCCACAATTCTGCCACATAAATTAAATAATAATGCCAAGAACAGGATATTTTTAGGTACTATTTAAAAATCTGAATTTATAAAATGTCACTGAAGCTTTTAAATGTAAACTTGCCCTCCTGAGAATTTAAAATTAAAATAATAATTAAAGCTAATTTTTATCAAATGCTTACTACTGTGTGTCAGGCACTAAGTGTTTTCCAAGGCTTACTGAATAAGCAATACCAACATGGCAAGAAAGAGGACAAATTACCTACATGTCAGGTGTTCATGACATGAATTTCATGACATAATTCCACAAATTCCCTCTCTAAATTCCATCAAACGCTCACACAATACTATGCTACAGATATCAAAAGAAAGAAGTGAACTAAAACAACTCTGAATGCATGAATTAAATCACTTGAATGGGAAACATCTCCCAAAAGCTCTCTAGCTAAAATAAAAAGATTCAGGCTCTAGATCCAGTTTCTCCAAGATTGGCACAAGGTGCCAATTTCTTTACAAAAGCAAAGTACAGCCTCTAGTGGCACATGTGAGACTAAGCAAGTCTAGGTGACAACAATAGTTTGAAATTGCCAGAAACAATACCCAGATCAATTCCCTAACCTAATCTGCAGCCCTCACTGCTCATTTATTGAAATCTTGGAATGATTTTTTTTTTAAAGATTTTATTTATTTATTAGACAGAGACATAGCGAGAGAGGGAACACAAGCAGGGGGAGTGGGAGAGGGAGAAGCAGGCTTCCCGCTGAGCAGGGAGCCGGATGTGGGGCTCAATGCCAGGATCCCAGGATCATGACCTGAGCTGAAGGCAGACGCTTAACCGACTGAGCCACCCAGGTGCCCCGGAATGATTTTTCTTTAATGCATAAGAATTGTAAACAAGCAAATAAAAGAGAAAAAGAACCACTGTTCATGGAAAAGTTTGTGAAACAGTTTCCCATCCCCGCCTAAGGCCAATGATCTTATGAATAAGACAAATGGAAAACAAGATGTTATAAAACTATCATATCCCCCCCCACAATCCAAGTTTAATCCATATTCACCAAACTGTAAATATGCATTTAAATTAGACTTGGCCATTGGCAGTTGGTGGTCACTACCTGCACTGGCATGCTTTTCAAAGCCTCCACTTATAACTTAGATTGCTTTAACAACTTTAAGACCTAGGGTATGACCTTGAGAAGTTTTATCTTCAGTTTGATTACTTTCTACTGGAAGTTAAGCAGTTTCTTTAAAAAAACTTTTTTTTCAAAAAAGCTGAGATATCACTGACATTAGTTTCAGGTTTACAACATCATATTCTTTTATAAGCATCCATGATTGCTGCCTTTTAAAATGTTCTTTAATACATACACTATAGGTGTATTTTCTCACAACTCTCAACTGCTATGAAACCCTTAAACCTTGGAACAGAAAGTTCATGCTTTCCCAAAGCATCTTCCAATCTGAGCAACAGAGACCATAGAGAACAAAACCAACAACATAACATGCAAATCTGATTCTAATAATGTAAGATTAATCAAAGACTCAATTCTCACAGTTTAATGTATTTTTACAGAAAGGGTGTCAAAAATGCAAGGATAGATCTTAATTATTTTAACCTTTCTCCTTATTACTCATACTCCTACGGAAAACCAGCCTTCTTTTAAAAAAAATTAAACTGCAAACACATTTGTTATCGAAGATTTCTTCCCTTCTCCTACCTGCCCCAGCCGTTGTACTTATTTTTTAAACTCTAACAGTTACAGGTCATTATTTATGAAATGCTACTGGGCCAAAATGAGTGTAAAGACACTGTAACATCTAACCATAACTGATTTATAATTGCATTCAAATGGAATTCCAGGAAAGCTGAGGCAAAGACTCATTACCCAATGTCATATGAATCCCGAGGTTAGTTTGGATGTACCATTACGGCTGAGGCTCTAAGCCAGTTATAAACATCCTACAGATGTACTATAATTAAGTCCTATGAATGTCCTTTTGATTCAAGATATCACAAGATATATATTATGCCTTGGCTTCTGAAAGGCTTTAGTCAACTGAAATGGAGAACCAGAGACTACACTGAGAGAGAGTCTACCTGTGTCCTCGAATGTCAGACTGATCACACACTCCTCCAAGTGCAATCCTGTGGAACTCTCGACCAAGAGTTTTGGCCACTGATCTTCCCACACTTGTTTTACCAACTCCAGGAGGGCCAACGAAGCATAGAATAGGGCCCTTCAGGTTGTTCTTCAGCTGTCTGACAGCCAGGTATTCCAGCACTCTTTTCTTCAGTTTTTCCATAGCATAATGATCATTATCCAGAAGAATCCGGGCTGCTCGAATGTCCAGACGGTCTGTCAAATAACCCCAGAAGTAAGCACATAGAATTTTTAAATGGAAGAATTGCTTTCAGGGCTGCCAAGAGTCAAAATATGTTTTAGAAGAAAAAAAAAAGTGACAAGAACAGAAGTGGATCTTTCTAAATGAGTCTTCAGGGAGACCTGGACCTGGCCTTTTTTGCTTAATAAGACTTAGTATCAACAGAAATAGTAAGTACTACATACATAATTAAAAACCGAAGGAGGGCGCCCGGGTAGCTCAGTTGGTTAAGTGCCTGCCTGCCCTGGGTGGCTCAGTCGGTTAAGTGCCTGCCTTTGGCTCAGGTCATGATCCCAGGGTCCTGGGGTCGAGTCCCACAAGAGGCTCCCTGCTCAGTGGGGAGTCTGCTTCTCCCTATGCTCCCCCTCCTCATGCTCTCACGTGTGCTGTCTCTCAAAAATAAGTCTTAAAAAAAAAAAAAACTCAAGGAGTTTATACTATCATTTCATTTTCTAGGTACACATTTCTTCTATGGAGACATAATTTCTACATATTCTATTTGTGCTGGCATTTGTTCCTTCTTTCTTAGTGTTTTTTTCTTATTACAGAAGTAACGTAGGCTCATTCCAGAAAACCCAATGACACCAATAAAAAGAAGAAAACAGTCACCCATTATCTCATGTCCTCAAGAGGGCATCTCTCCTTCACTTTGGTATGTACTATTGCAGGTTTTGTATGTATGAGTGCATATATGTGCTTCTATACCTATTTTTCAAAATGAGATTATATGATACCTTCAAGTTTTATAAAATGTTTTCTCACTTTGCGTATTATGGACACCTTTCAGTGTCAAATGTATTTTTTAGTAACATTTTAATGGCTACATATTCCATTATTTAATTATCCATACTCATTTAAATAATTCCCTCTTGCTGCGCATTTAGGTTATCTATAAATCTTTACAGTTATAAAGCATGCTTTACTGTGTATCCTTATAACTAAATCCCTACATATATCCATAATTACTTCCTTTAACTAATCTATAGACAGAAGTGGTCAAAAAAAACTTTAAGATGTAAAGAACTGTCTAAGTTCTATCAGTTAAAGTCTCACCAGGAATGTATGAATTAGGCTTTGGTTCTACATCCAAGCTTTCATCAGGTTTACTGATGTGCTTTACTACTTAAAATACCTGGTAGATTAAACCATTAAATACTCATGGTCACCAGCATGAATTCATCAGCTGAGTGACATACAGGGGATGATACAGGCCACATGATCGTACTGATAGAGAGGCTGGGAAGGAGGAAAACACACACAAGCCCACTCTTCAATCAGTTATTTGGAACCTGCTCTACATTTTTCCTACAGAGAAGAAAAAAAAAAGCCTTAAATGGTAGTTTGGTTCCCAAGCTAGTCTGAAAAAACCTAGCTAAGCAGTAATATATGTAATTTAATTATAGTACTGTTGCTTTGAGTTCTAGCTAAGTGATATGGAAAGGGAAGAACAAAACTTCTCCCTTTTCTGGCTTTAGGACCCAATTAATGACTACATGAACAAATGAAAGATAGGAAGTTTCCCAACTCTTTTATAATGCAAACCCAGACCCTAAAACCTACCACAGCAAACACAAAAGAAAACTTCAGACCAGTCCCATCCTGTATATTAAAATGCTAGTAAATCAAATACATTAAGAGTAATCTACTAAGTCCCAGTGGGATTTATTTTAGTTATGCAAAGATGGTTTAATATTAGGTTATTGATATATTTATTACATCACTAAGTTCAAGAAGAAAAACTTTCCATCAAAATGTCATTTTGTACCTAAAAAGGCACTTGTTATAATGCAACATCCACCCCTAATTAACATTTAGTAAACTAAGAATAGAATTCCATGTAATTTAGAAAAAAACTGAAAACACCCTGAAGCAATTTCTTCTAAGAAATATGCCACGTAAAGACAATTTTAAAAAGTGCCTTGAACTTCTGAGGAAAGATAATTTCCATACTACTTTATATAAAGTATTGTTTTGTGTCTTTTTCCATATAGGATACATTTTTTTCTGATCATTCTTTTTAATGACTCAAAATGCATGCTTCCTATTTTGAATGATACGTATGGTTACATGTAAAACATTTAAAATGAAATGAGTATTAACTCCTTGAGTTTTTAATTGTATATGTAGTACTATTTGTTGATACTAAATCTTCTTTACAACTGGAAGACTGAAATGGTATCTACTGGCCCTTTCCATTCAAGATAGGAAAATTAGCAAACTTATTTCTCTAAATCTTCCCTTTCTGCTTTTGGTGATCTCTACTTAGGTAAGCTTCTCTTTCAAAAATCATGAAAGACATTTTCATGGTTTTGTAACCACACAGTAATTATTTAGATCTAATTCTATATAGGAATGGCTTAGAAGTTCAACATGCCTCCCTTTACATCACAATTTACCCATTTTCAGTTCTCTGCTGGAATACTAAACAATGAGAAGTATGTTTATGTGGGACAGGTACAGGAGTGCCACGCATCTCTAATGCTAACACACACCCAGCAGACACTGAGTTTCTAATGTGTGGGTGGTCTCCTTCCATAGTTGTGAAAATAACAGCTTTGCCCTGTTTTTGTAATTTCTTGTTTATTTAAGTAAAGAATAGGAGTCAGTACTCTTGTGTTCAATTAAATGCTTTCCTCCAAAATCTGTACAATTATACTGTAGAAGCCTGGTAAAAATCCCTGATTAGTAATTAAGTTCACTTTTTAAATAGGACAAGTGGAGGAGAGAAGAAGCTGAAAGCAATTTACTGGGCTACTGATGGCAAATAATCAAATCTGGAATGTTAATATTCGCAGGCCATTATACTATATATTCTATATGTACCCTGCATTTCCCTTAAGTCATTAGTTAAAATAAATCCTGAAGCACAGAAAAATGTTACTGAGATAATACCAAAATTTCAAAATAAGGCCCCTGGGATTACCAAGTTATTTAGATGCTTTTAGCACTGTACACTAGTCCTACTGTCAAGAGAAATAGGGTTTGAAAATCATACAACTTCATCAACAACAACAAAATAACTATCAAACATATACTATCAGGGATACTTGGCAGGTGAAACAAAAGCAGAGCAGTTAAATAACATATAAAATTTAAATGTAACTTTCTTTCCCAGGTCTACACTAATGGAGCAGAACCCTCTCCAAATCTCACCAGAACAGGACCACTTCACTTAAAAAGTAGGCACTGGAGAGTTATGAGTTAACAGAAGACTACTGGAACCAAAATGGACTTCCCAACAGCCCAGTGAGATCAGGACTGACAGATGACCTCAACTTGGTCAGGTGACATGATGAGGGGCTGAGTCAATGGGAACACATGCTCTCCTACATTCATTTCACTATGGAATTTCCAAAAAGGATTTTGAATAAAGAATTAAATCAAGAAGTTCAGCTTCAGTTTGGTAAAAAAAACCTCAACTAGAAGGCAATGTTGTCATGCAAACATGAAATAAATTAAGAAATAAATTTACCAGCATAGTAACACTAACAGCTCTATGTATAGTAGCCAAAAAGCTGGAAACAAACCAAATACCCATCAACAGGTAAATGGATAAACAAATTACTTATCTATGCAGCAACATGGATGAACCTCTAATTATGCTGAAAAAAAAACAGAAAAAAAGGGAGTACATACTACATCATTCCATTTCCATAACATTTTTGAAAATATGAACTAATCTACAGAGGTTGGGGAATGGGGAGGGAAAGGAGGGAGGTAGAGATTACAGGGAAGCATGAGAAAATTTAGGTGGTGACGGATATATTCACTATCTTAATTACGGTAATGGTATTACAGATACATATGTTAAAACTCATCAAAATGTATATATTATGTATGTACAGTTTACTGTTTATCAATTATACCACAAAAAAGCTAAAAAATAAAGCAAAAAAATGACTGCTTCTAAACAACTGCTTCTGCACTTCACTAGTACAACCTAATTTAATCTAATTTAGATTCTCAGAATTTAAGAGAAAACAAAATGTGAATTAGCCTTTTAATTTTATATACAAACATTCAAACAGAGAGAAAAACTTAAAAACAAACCAAAATCTAGAAAATGGGATGAATGCAAATTTACAGAGCATTCATGAAAGAATAATTAGCATAACTTAGAATGTACCTGCTTTCCACAACAAGAACCTAAGAACTGTAAGAGGAATGAAATCTAAGGGTTGTCAAAACGAAAGGAAGATGATTAGGCCAATTTCATCCTTGTACTCAGCCATGCACATTAAAAATGTTTTAAGATGATCCTGGGGCACCTGAGTGGCTCAGTCGGTTAAGGGTCTGACTCTTGATTTCGGTTCAGGTCATGATCTCAGGGTTGTGGGACTGAGTCCTACATTGGGCCCTGTGCTCAGCAGAGAGTTGGCTTGGTATTCTCTCCCTCTCCTTCTGCCTCTCCTCCTGCTTGTGCATGTATGCGCGCTCTCTCAAATAAATAAATAAATTTTAAACATGTGTTAGGTGATCCTTTCCAGAAAAAACTAATTAAGAAGGAGCTCTTTTGAGGAGGGAGGCAACACGGCAGAAGAGTAGGGGATCTCATTTCATCTGGTCTCTTGAATTCAGCTAGATAACTATCAAATCATTCTGAACACCCATGAATTCAACCTGGGATGTAAGAAAAGAATTGCTGGAATTCTACAAATAGAAAAGCGACCACTTTTTGCAAGGTAGGCAGTGCAGAGAAACGAATGTGAGGGGATATATTGGAAGATACATGGAGGGGGGAGGGAGCCTCCGTATGCAGGTGACTGGAAAGTGATATAGCCCCAGAGTGCAAAACTGGAACTTTTCCCTGCCTGAAAGGTACTCAGGTGGCAAAGCAGAGAAGAATCCTAGGTGGGACAGTGTGGTCTCAGGATCCCTGGGATCACAGAAAGGGGGTGCCCGAGCCAGCAGTTTCTGAGAACTGGATTGGGGAAACCGACTATGGTCAGCAAGTGTGGGAGTGGGCTCTCAGCTTGGTTTGCCATAAACTACAAACTGTTGCACAATTGGGTGACTGATCTCCATGCAGGGGCCCTGCAAGCGGCAGGCCCACAGCGACCCTCCTCCCTCCCCCAGGAGGACTGGTGCACTGCACCCCAGGAGCCTGCGGAGTCTGGCGCATACAAACGTGAAGAAGGCTTTTCCCTGAGGGTTTACTGAAGAGAGGAGGCCGTGATCTTTTAGCTCCAGGGCTGGAAATTGGGGCACTGCCATTTTTATTTTCATCCTCTAACGTGGTGCAGAAAGCCTTCAGGGAACAAAAGCCACATAGAGTAACCAGAAGTAGCTTGCACTGAGCCTGGCCCCCTAGCAAGGGCAGTGCAGCTCACCCAGGCAAAGACACCTGAGAATCAGCGTAGCAGGCCCCTCCCCCAGAAGACCAGCTGGAACATCAGGTGAATACTAAGTTTATGGAGCACAGAGAACTGCAAAACTCCAGCGCCAGGGGAAAGTAGTACATAGAATTCGAGGTTTCTTTCTCATGATTCTTTTATCTTTCAGTTTAAAATTTTCTTTTCTTTTTTTCCTTTTCAACTAGTTTCTTATTTTAATCAACTTTTTGTTTTTAAGTCTTTTTTAAACTTTCATTTTTACATTTATATTTTATACATATATTCTTCATTTTTGGCTTCCTTTCACTGAATTCAATTTCATTTTTGTATATATACAAGTTTTGCTTTCTTTGCAATTTTGGGATTAGTGTCTTCTAACAAACAGACCAAAATACACATAGAACCAAGTGGATTGCCCTGTTTTGTCCACCCAGGAGATTATATTCTCTCCTTTTTCCCTTTTTTTTCCTTCTTTTTCTTTTGTTTTGGTTTCTGACCTCTTTGGATTTGTCTAGTGTGTATTTTGCTTGGGTCGTGGTTGATATTTTTTATTTTGTTCTCTTGTCCATCCATTCTTCTCTGGGCAAAATGACTAGGACAAATTCATAACAAAAGAAAGAAACAGAGATAATACTGCCACACATCTAATCAATATGGATATAAGTAAAATGTCGGAGATGGAATTCAGGATAAAAATTATAAAGTTACTAGCTGGGCTCGAAGAAAGCATAAAAGACACTAGAGAATCTCTTAATGCAGAAATAAAATCTAATCAGGCTGAAATTAAAAATGCTTTAACTGAGATGCAGTCTAAAATGGATGCTAGGGTAAATGAGGGAGAAGACAGAGTGACACAGAAGACAAGATGAGGGAAGAAAGGAACCTGAGGAAAAGAGAGAAAATCAGCTAATGGACCATGAGGGAAGGCTTTGAAAAATCAGTGATACCATAAAGCTAAACAATATTAAAATTATTGGAGTCCCAGGGGAAGAAGAAAGAGAGAGAGAGAGAGAGGGTCTGAAGGTATATTTGAGCAAGTCATGGCTGAGAACTTCCCTAATCTAGAGAAGGAAACAGGCATTCAAGTCCAGGAGGTAGAGAGAACCCCCTCAAAAATCGATAAAAATAGATCAACACCCCAACATATAATAGTGAAGCTTATAAATTTCAGAGATAAAGAGAAAATCCTGAAAGCAGCTCCAGACAAGAACTCCTTAACCTCCAAGGGTAGAAACATTTGACTGGCAGCAGACCTGTCCACAGAGACCTGGCAGGTCAGAAAGGGCTGGCATGATATATGCAGGGTACTAAATGAGAAGAAAATGCAGCCAAGAATACTATATCCAGCAAGCTGTCATTCAAAATGGAAGGAGAGATAAAGAGCTTCCAGGACAAACAGAAACTGAAAGAATATGTGACCACCAAGCCAGCCCTGCAAGGAATATTAAGGGGGATCCTGTAAGTGGAGAGAGAGCCCAAGAGTAACATAGTCCACAAAGGAACAGAGACATTCTACAGGAACAGGCACTTTAGAGGCAAGACAATGGCACTAAATTCATATCTTTCAATAGTTACTCTGAATGTAAATGGGCTAAATGCTGAATCAAAAGACAAAGCGCATCACACTGGATAAAAAAGCAAGACCCATCGATATGCTGTCTGCAAGAGACTCATTTTAGACCCAAAGACACCCCCAGATTGAAAGTGAGGGGGTAGAGAACCACTTACAATGCTAATGGACCTCAAAAGAAAGCTGGAGTAGCAATCCTCATATCAGACAAATTAGATTTTAAACCAGAGACTGTAGTAAGAGATGAAGAGGGACACTGTATCAGATTTAAAGGGTCTACCCAACAAGAAGATCTAACCATTATAAATATTTATGTGCCTAATTTGGGAGCAGCCAATTATATCAACCATTAATAACCCAATTAAAGAAACACACAGATAATAATACAATAATAGTAGGGGACCTCAACACCTCACTCACAGCAATGGAGAGATCATCGAAGCAGAAGATCAACAAGGAAACAAGGGCTTTGAATGATACAATGGACCAGATGGATTTCACAAATATATAGAGAGCATTCCATCCTAAAACAACAGAATATATTCTTCTTTTTTTTTTTTAAGATTTTATTTATTTATTTGACAGAGAGAGACAGCGAGAGCAGGAACGCAAGCAGGGGGAGTGGGAGAGAGAGAAGCAGGCTTCCTGCTGAGCAGGGAGCCCGATGCGGGGCTCGATCCCAGGACCCTGGGATCATGACCTGAGCCAAAGGCAGATGCTGAATGACTCGGCCACCCAGGCGTCCCAGAATACACATTGAGTGCACATGGAACTTCTCCAGAATAGATCACACACTGGGTCACAAATCAGGTCTCAAACGATACCAAAAGACTGGGATTATTCCCTGCATATTTTTAGACCACAATGCTTTGAAACTGGAACTCAATCACAAGAGGATATTGGGAGGAATGCAAACACTTGGAGGTTAAAGAGCATCGTACTAAGGAATGAATGGGTCAATCAGGAAATTAAGGAAGAATTTAAAAAATTCATGAAAATGAAAACACAGCTGTTCACAACCTTTGGGATATAGCAAAGGTGGTTCTAAGAGGGAAGCACGTAGCAATACAAGCCTCTCTCAATAAACAAGAAAGGTCTCAAATATACAAGCTAACCTTACACCTGAAGGAGCTGGAGAAAGAAGAGCAAATAAAGCCTAAACCAAGCAGGAGCAGAGAAACAATAAAGATTAGAGCAGAAATCAATGAAATAGAAACCAGAAGAACAGTAGAACAGATAAAAAAAAACCTAGAAGCTGGTTCTTTGAAAGAATTAATAAGATCGATAAACCCCTAGCGAGACTTATCAAAAAGAAAACAGAAAGGACCTAAATTAATAAAATCATGAATGGAAGAAGAGCTGTCATGACCAACACCAAGGAAATAGAATGTTAAGAACATATTATGAGCAACTACATGCCAACAAATTAGGCAATCTGGAAGATATGGATGCATTCCTAGAAACGTATAAACTAGCGAAACTGAAACAGGAAGAAACAGAAAACCTGAACAGACCATAACCAGCAAGGAAACTGAAGCAGTAATCAAAAACATCTGAACAAACGAGTTCAGGACCGGATGGCTTCCCAGGGGAATTCTACAAAACATTTAAAGAACTAATACCTATTCTTCTGAAGCTGTTTCAAATAATAGAAATGAAAGGAAAACTTCCAAACTCGTTCTATGCGGCCAGCATTACCTTGATCCCAAAACCAGATAAAGACCCCACCAAAAGGAGAATTACAGACCAATATCCCTGATGAACATAGACGCCAAAATTCTCACCAAGATACTGGCCCAAAGGATCCAACAGTACATTAAAAGGATTATTCACCACAACCAAGTGGGATTTATCCCTGGGCTGCAAGTGTGGTTCAACATCAGCCAATCAATCAATGTGATACATCACATTAATAAAAGAAAGGACAAGAACCATATGATCCTCTCAACAGATGCAGAAAAAGCATTTGACAAAGTACAGCATCCTTTCTTGATTAAAACTCTTCACAGTGTAGGGACAGAGGGAAATTACGTCAGTATCACAAAAGCCATACATGAAAAGCCCACAGCAAATATCATTCTCGACAGGGAAAAACTGAGAGCTTTTTCCCTAAGGTTCCCCAAGGAACACGAGGGATGCCTACACTCACCACTGTTGTTCAACATAGTACTAGAAGTCTTAGCCTCAGCAGACAACAAAAAGAAAGAAAAGGCATTCAAATTAGCAAAGAAGTCAAACTCTCACTCTTCTCAGACATGATACTTTATGTGGAAAAACCAAAAGACTTCACCCCAAAATTCCTAGAACTCATACAGGAATTCAGCAATATAGCAGGATATAAAATCAACACACAGAAATCACTTGCATTTCAATACACTAATGACACAGAAGAAAGAGAAATTAAGGAATCGATCCCATTTACAATTACACCAAAAACCTTAAGATACCTAGGAATAAACCTAACCAAAGAGGTAAAGGATCTGTTCTCAGAAAACTATAGAACATTCAGGAAAGAATTTGAGGAAAATGCAAAGAAATGGAAAAACATTCCATGCTCATGGACTGGAAGAATAAATATTGTTAAAATATCTATGCTACCCAGAGCAATCTACACATTCAATGCAATCCCTAACAAAATACTGCTGACATTTTTCACAGAAGTGGAACAAATAATACTAAAATTTGTATGGAACCAGAAAAGACCCCGAATAGCCAGAGGAATGTTGAAAAAGAAAACCAAGGCTGGTGGAAGCACAATGCTGGACTTCCAGCTCTATTACAAAGTTGTCATCCTCAAGACAGTATGCTACTGGCACAAAAACAGACACACAGATCAATGGAACAGAACAGAGAGCCCACAAATGAACCCTCAACCCTATGGTCAACTAATCTTCGACAAAGCAGAAAAAAGATCCAATGAAAAAAGACAGTCTCTTCAATAAATGGTGCTGGGAAAATTGGACAGCCACATGTAGAAGAATGAAACTGGACCATTTTCTTACACCATATACAAAGACAAACGACCTAAATGTGAGACAGGAGTCCATCAAAATCCTCGAGGACAACACAGGCAGCAACCTCCTCGACCTCAGCCACAGCAACTTCTTGCTAGACAAGTCTCCAAAGGCAAGGGAAACAAAAGCAAAAATGAACTATTAGGACTTCATCAAGATAAAAAGCTTCTGCACAGCAAAGGAAACAGTCAACAAAACTAAAAGGCAACCTACAGAATGGGAGAAGATATTTGCAAGTGATATATCAGATAAAGGGCTATTATCCAAGATCTATAAAGAACTTATCAAATTCAACATCCAAAAAACAAATAATCCAGTCAAGAAATGGGCGAAGACACGAACAGACTTTTCTCCAAAGAAGACATACAAATGGCTAACAGACACATGAAAAAGTGCTCAACATCACTCAATATCAGGGAAATACAAATCAAAACCACAATGAAATACCACCTCAAACCAGTCAGAATGGCTCAAATTAACAAGATAGGAAACAACAAATGTTGGCGAGGATGTGGAGAAAGGGGAACCCTCCTACACTGTTGGTGGGAACGCAAGCTGGTACAAACACTCTGGAAAACAGTATGGAGGTTTCTCAAGAAGTTAAAAATAGAGCTACCTTACGACCCAGCAATTTTATTACTAGGTATTTACCCCAAAGATACAAATGTATTGATCCAAAGAGGCACCTGCACCCCAATGCTTATAGCAGCAACGTCCACAAGAGCCAAACTGTGGAAAGAGCCAAGATGTCTATCAATAGAAGAATGGATAAAGAAGATGTGGTACACATATACACTGGAATACTACTCAGCCATCAGAAAGGATGAATACTTACCATTTACATCAACGTGGATGGAACTGAAGGGTATTATGCTGAGCGAAGTCAATCAGGGAAAGACAATTACCATATGGTTTCACTCATGTGGAATATAAGAAACAGCACAGAGGATCATAGGGGAAGGGAGGTAAAACTGAATGGGAAGTCATCAGAGGGGGAGACAAACCATGAGAGACTCTAAACTATAGGAAACAAACTGAGGGTTGCTAGAGGGGAGGTGGTTGGGGGAACGAGATAATTGGGTGATGGGCATTAAGGAGGGTACATGATGTGATGGGCACTGGGTATTATATGCAACTGATGAACTACTGAACACTTCATATGAAACTAATGATGTACTATATGTTGGGTAATTGAATCTAAATAAAATCAAAACAAAACAGAGATAACAGACAGCATATAGCAAATGGCATTTCTAAAAACCACACTATCCTCTAACATACACCTGATAAATGGTCATGTAAAATTGTAATTTGAAAAAAAAAAAAGAGAGAATTTAATATTGCTGCTTCAGGACAGCAAGGGTCAAAGAAAAAATGTAGCATACACATTAGAAGCAGAAAAGATTAATGCATTCAATTTAGTGTTCAATGTAAAGAATGGGGGGAGGGGAGTAAATGATCAAACTAGATTCAAGTTAATGCATTAGGCTGTTCCTCCTGAGATTCTTGTTGAAAAACCTTTGTAGCATAGGAGATCACATATTTAATGCTGTCTTTAAGGTAAGATTTAAATGTTTATGGATTAAAAATGGCAAAGTCCAACTGCAGTGCTTGCAGTTAATTGTATTTTAAAAATAACTTATCATTCTTATAAATAATATCTTATTGAATAATAATAATTTGTATTATACAAATAGTATATTAAGTAAGATTTATACTTTGTGGGTTTTGCTGTTGTTGCTTGTTTTTAGTTTTATTACAATCAGGGACTATATGGTCATTTTCCATGGAATTTAGAACCTGCTAAATCATACAATGGCTTGACAAGATTTATATTTAATCTGGATTAGGTATTCTTTTAAAAATAAACTTGATGTATAACATTGTTTAAAAAAGAGGAGCTATTTTAACCTTAACATTGTCCCAGCATAGTTAATTTAACACGAATGACCTTCATTCTGGGCCCTCTAGGAGACAAAAACAATTTTTTTTTAAGTTCTCAGTACCAGAAAGGATGGTCCTCTGTAGGTTAATAGGCAAGTATTTTTTAATATTAAAAATTCAACATCTGGAAATGTGGTTTGTACAGCATATCTTATGTGGGGCATAAATGTGTGCTTTAGAGGTAATATTTTTTAAAAAATCTCTAGCGTTTTTGTTTTATTTATTTATTTGACAGAGAGCGAGAGAGGGAACACAAGCAGGGGGAATGGGAGAGGGAAAAGCAGGCCTCCCGCGGAGGAGGGAGCCTGATGCGGGGCTCGATCCCAGGACTCTGGGATCATGACCTGAGCCGAAGGCAAACGCTTAACGACTGAGCCACCCAGGCGTCCCTCTAGCATTTTCTTAAATGTAGGAATTTTACTAGCCAGGATAATGCATCTTTAAATTTTCAAAAGTCCACCATAGAGCTACTCCTATGCCAGCAGTAGTTCAGGCAATCAATCCACTGTTGAACTCAGTAAACCTTGTGTGTAATACCAACCTATAATACTAGCCTATCCAATAACAGAAACAAGTACAAATAAATGGTTCTAAAAATTGTGAGAGTCAACAGAGTATTTCTCATCACAAGAGAAAAGAGCAAATCCACAGGAAAGAGAAAAGTTCTACCGAAAGATAGAATTTAAACTCATTTAATAGGTTTTTGCATGAGAAAAACAAACTTTCAAATGGTACAACTGTTCTGTTATACAGCTATATGTAACTATTTCTTTAAATATAAATGTTCATCATCTGATTGACTACTGGTATTAAGAAACACATCTATCAACAATCATAGAAAATCCTATTTTCTCCAAAATCAGGCAAAAGGCACTTTCATGTAGCACCTTCTTTTCCTGTTTGGTCCCAAGACTTAGATGATACAAGTTCAGCATCTAAATAATTTATGTCAAGAACTATAGTAACAGTAAGATAATCAATGGTGAGTATTTCAATAGAATCTGCATGAGCTTTCTGAGTAACAATCAGCCTGTAAAAAGGTGTTATTTTGTTGGCTTACCAGTTGTACTCTTGTTCCAAGGAAGTTCCACCATAAGTTCTAAATAATTTCTAGTCAGAGCATATTCTGGCATAGACTGAGGCATCTTTTTGAGTCTGTGGGGAAAGAATACACAGCAAAAATGTTCCGTAACATAGAAGAATTCCCTAAAAACACAAAAATGCAGCATCTGCCTTTCTGGGTCAGATATTATCATGCATATTAAAAAATCTGGAAATGTTTTTAAAAATCTGGTTATTTTGTTTTGTGATGTACTTATGGAACAAAATTAAAACAGATACCTGCAAATTGGAGGGGGCAGGGATGGGGTGGAGAAAGGAACACTATATCAGATTTTATCCTTGAAATATGACTTTACCAGTATCAGTATCTCACAGAGGGGATCTCAAGTCATACTTATCCATTGATATACCTATCACAGTAAGATTTAAGTGCCTAACCATGCATACCACAATAATTATATATATTTTTTGTATCAGAGATGAAATCAGCTCATACAAGCAAGCTAATATCAGATATTTAATTAAAAGATGCAACTTCCATAATAAATGCAGCGTTTAACAAAGTGTTTTGCCCACAAAAGATGTTCTACATTTATTAATTAATGCCAGTCAATATAAAATATCCCTGAACTACAACTCATGTCCTTAACTGTGAACCTGAGAAAGTCAAATCTTTAATTACTGAGCATTCACTTAGGTTCATTATAATTTACCAATAAAAGAAAATGCAACACAGTTATACTGTGTCAAGTACAGAAAGAAAATACTGGTGTTCTATTTAACCCTGAGATTATCCATATACCCTATGCTGTCATCAAGGTTTCTGTGTACTTTACCTTATACAAAGAGAAACTGACAGTCCCTGCCCTCTAGAGTTTACAATCTTTTTTCTAAAGAAGAAATAAGTGACATGTGAAGAACACAGTGGTAACTGAACAAACACTGTGTCTAAACAAAGCACAACCCATTCATTAAGACAATAAAAAGTCAGTGAACAACAGTGGTCACATTTGACAGTACACTGTAGGTGGAAGAACTGCATCACTTATACACAGCAACTCAGAAAAAGATTAGGGACACTGGTGTTAATTCAGGAGTATTAAGAATGTTTTAAAAATCAGATTCTGGTTGAGGAATGAAGAGGGATAATCTAAAGATTCCACAGATCACAGCTATAATCTGAGAATGTGGAAAGCAATGAAAGGTAAAAATTGACATTGGAAAGATAAAATTATTAATAGAGTGGTCTATGCCTATATGAAATAGAAGAAAAGGAGAAAGGTCAAAGAACATAAAACAAGTAACTCAGCTTTCAGTTTGTGATCCAAAGAAGCAGACTCAAGTTTCCACGAGCAACAATTTTTAACATTAATATGCAAAATGAAAATACCAATGAGTGAATAGCATCTTTTTAGGGTCAATTTACCTTTTTATCTCTTTGACACAGACCTTATGGGCCTGCTCTGGCATACTGGATGTTCGTATTTTTCTCTCTAGCATGACAATGTCATCATTGTCTTCATCCTCGCCATCGTCTTCTAAAGCTCCTGGGATGTGTGTAATCCTCCTAACAGGACGTATTGCTATAACCTAAAATACAAACAGAAGAGTAAAACTGTCTGTCAAAATAAACTGGAAATGAGGTACCTAGTTACACACAAGGTTATAGCTGGTGCTGAATAACATTTTCAAAATTAGAGTCTATATCTTTAGGAACTAAGTTCAAAATGATAACTAAGAGGCACAAGCATATAAAAGCAGCAGAATTTCAAAAGTGGATCAACATAAAGTGGGCATTATTTTACTATATGCTTATACAACAATATGAGAAAAAAATGGAAGAACTGGCTACTAAAAATAATGAAAACATCTAGGAATACCTTTCTTTCAGCTACTACAGCAGCCACTACCTTCTTGATTATATTACTACTTAGCAACTGCCAACAGAATAAATTCCACTTTCCCTCCTACAGTACAAAATTTCTAACATCTTTAATGTTTCTACCATTGACTCTATTCTCTTTTGTCTCCAACACATGGAAAAGACTTCCTCCTTTCAAAATACTTGATCTTACCTATGTCCCTTTCCGTTAACTACACACTGTTTACTTCCCTTCTTCTGATATTCTGCTTTTCCAACAAGTGGCTTTGACCACCACTTCCCTTTCTTCCTTGAGTACTTCAATAATCTGTACTTCATACTTTGGCTTTTGTCTCCATTATGTTGAAATTGCTCTCTGAAATCCGACAACGATCCTCTTTGCCAAGTCAAATGGCTTTATTTGTGTTCTCTTTCTCCACAACTTCTCTATCAGATTTTAAAACTTCCAAAGTGTTCTTCTGAAATTCTCAACTCAGTAATATCATGAATCAACACCAGCCATCACTGGAGCAAAATGATACACTGGTATCCATTTAAAAGCATGGGAATTTATTTTTTAAAGTATTATTATTTACTACTTTCAAATATAAAAAGTTAAAAACACAAGGCAGTAAATAAAGCAATTTTATAAAAACAGAAATATTAAATTCTATACTTTTATTCTACATAACTCATTAGCAGATAAAATTAATATTCTGAAGTATGAAAAACTGAAAATAAAAAAATTTTAAATGAGTTTTAAAAAGCACATCAATTATTTCATCACTGAGACATAAGTATATTTTTATGCAATCTTTTTCTCCCAGCTACTAAAGAGACTTCTCAACTCTTAAGGAATAGGCAGAGAAGGTTCTAGGCTTAACTCCAAATATTATCCTCTGATTCCTACATTTTCATAGCTGTCGCCTGTTTGATCATTTTCTAGAATGATTCTGAACACCTTTCTATTTAAGCAGTGGTAATATTTATTGATAATAAGCTGCAGTTTCTGTGCCTCCCAACACGGAGTGTGCCTTGCTTTGTCTTTCTGCACAAAATGGATAACTAAATTAATGATCTGATCTCAAATCAGAAGTAATTCAGATTTCTGCTATTTGTTTGAAACAGCATGATGTCCTAAAATAGAAACACCAGACAGGCTACTCCTGTCTCTGTCATCGTTCTCCTCCAGCCTACTCTGATGCTCCTTCCTTAGTCCCACTGGTAAGGAATCCTTTACCTTGCTCTTCTCTCTCTACAATGTATTCTCTTTGATGAAGGAACACTTCTATGCTGATGACCATTAGGTCTCTAACATTATTCTCAACCTTTCACTTACTTTCCAATAGCCTTCAGAGACCTGCCATTTACACTCTTGCCCACATCAAATATATTTTCTTGATCTTAACTCTGCCCACACATAACAATAGTAAAACTGATAGCTCAAGGGAGACTTCCGACAGACCCCATATAAATGTAATGTATGATAATGAAGGTATCACAAATCAATGGCGAAGTGAAGAATTATTCACAATAGTGTTGAATTAAATAAAAAGCTATTTGGGACAAAAAACAACTGCTCTCTTCACTTTAGGGCAAAATAAATTACATATGGTTAAAGAGTTAAATACTTTTTTAAAAATCAGCTAAAGGTAAACTGAAAGTGCATTATTTCTCAAATCACTGGGGGACAGAGGACTCTAAAGCTTAGAAGATAGAAAAAGACTAGCACAGTTGGACTAAATGAAAGTAAAAATTTTTATAAGTTAAAAACAAAAAAGTCAGCTAAATTATAGCACAGCATAGTGACACAGTCCAATTTTCTAGTATGTTCTTAATACTACATTAAAAAAACAGAGAACATTTCAATAGATGCAGAAAAAGCATTTGTCAAAGTACAACATCCACTCATGATAAAAACCTTCAACATAGTACATTTAGAAGGACCATACCTCAACATAATCAAGTACATATATGAAAAACCCACAGCTAACATCATCCTCAATGGGGAAAAACTGAGAGCTTTTCCTCTAGGATCAGGAACAAGACAGGGATGTTCACTCTCACCACTTTTACTCAACATGAGTCCTAGCCACAGCAGTCAGACAACAGAAAGAAATAAAAGGCATCCAAATTGGCAAGGAAGAAGTAAAATTTTCATTATCTGCAGATGACACGATACTATATATAGAAAACCCGAAAGACTCCATGAAAAAAAAACTGCTAGAACTAAAAAATGAATTCAGTAAAGTCACAGAGAACAAAATCAGTGTACAGTAATCTGTTGCATTTCTACACACCAATAATGAAACAGTGTACAGTACAAACAAAATCAATGTAAAGTAATCTGTTGCATTTCTACACACCAATAATGAAGCAGCAGGAAGAGAAATTAAGGAGTCAATTCCATTTACAACTATACCAAAAACTGTAAGATACATAGGAATAAACTTAACCAAAGAGGTGAAAGACCTGTACTCTGAAAACTATACACTGATGAAAGGAATTGAAGATGACACGAAGAAATGGAAAGACATTTCATTCTCATGGATTGGAAGAACAAATATTGTTAAAATACCTATACCACCCAAGCAATCTACACATTTAATGCAATTCCTATCAAAATACCAACAGCATTTTTTTTCACTGAGCTAGAACAAACAATCTTAAATTTGTATGGAACCACAAATGACCCGGAATAGCCAAAGCAACCTTGAAAAAGCAAAGCAAAGCTGGAGGCATCACAATTTGGGACTTCAAGTTATATTACAAAGCTGTCATGATCAAATCAGTATGGTACTGGCACAAAAACAGACACATAGATCAATGGAACAGCATAGAAAACCCAGAAATGAACCCACAATATGGTCAATTAATCTTTGAAAATGCAGGAAAGAATAGCTAATAGGAAAAAGACTGTCTCTTCAACAAATGGTATTGGGAAAACCAGACAGTAACATGCAAAAGAATGGAACTGGACTACTTTCTTATACCACATACAAAAATAAATTCAAAATGGATTAAAGACCTAAATGTGAGACCTGAACCATAAAAATCCTAGAAGAGAACACAGGCAGTAACCTCTTTGACATCGGCTGTAGCAACTTCTTCTTAGATATGGCTCCTGAGGCAAGGTAAACAAAGCAACAATAAACTACTGGGACTACTTCAAGATAAAAATCTTCTGTACAATGAAGGAAACAATTAACAAAACTAAAAGGCAACCTATGGAATGGGAGAAGATATTTGCAAATGATAAACCTGATAAATGGTTAGTATCTGAAATACATAAAGAACTTAGAAAACTCAACACCCAAAAAACAATCCAATTAAAACATGAGAAGACATGAGTTGACATTTTTCCACAGAAGACATAACAGATGGCCAACAGAAACACGGAAAGGTGCTCAACTTCATTGATCATCAGGGAAATGCAAATCAAAACTATAATGAGGTATCACCTCCCACCTGTTAGAATCAAAAACTCAAGAAACAACAAGTATTAGTGAGGATGTGGAGAAAAAGGAACCTTCATGCACTACTGGTGGGAATGCAAACTGGTGCAGCCACTGTGGAAAACAGTATGGAGGTTGTGCAAAAAGTTAAAAATAGAACTACCCTATGATCTAGCAATTGCACTACTAGGTATTTGCCCAAAGAATACAAGAACATTAATTCAAAGGGATATGTGCACTCTGATGTTTATAGCAGCAGCATTACTTAACAACAGTCGAATTATGGAAACAGCCCAAGTGTCCATTGATCGATCAATGGATAAAGAAGTTGTGGTGTATTCACACACACACACACACACACACACACACACACACACACACACACACAGAGGAATATTACTCAGCTATAAAAAAAGGAATGAAATCTTGCCACTGGCAATGACATGGATGGAGCTAGAGAGAATAATGCTAAGCGAAATAAGTCAACCAGAGAAAGACGAATACCATGTGATTTCACTCATATGTGGGATTTAGGAAACAAAATAACTGAGCAAAGGGGGAAAAAAAAGAGAGGAAAACCAAGAAACAGACTCTTAACTACAGAGAACAAACTGATGGTTACCAGGTGGGGGGGATGGATGAAATAGGTGATGGGGATTAAGGAGTGAGCACACCTGTTGTGATGAGCACTGGGTGATGTGTGGAAGTGTTGAAACACTATATTGTACACCTGAAACTAATATTACACTGTACATTAACTAAATGGAATTTAAATAAAAACTTAAAAAAAAAGGAAACATGAGATATACAACCATCCCCTTATTTTCAAAGACACTCATCACAGTCGTTAATTTTTAAAATATAGAAAACATCAGAAACAATACACAATGTTTGGCAAAAGAGAAATGGCTTAGTACATTATCCCTTTTGATGATGAACCAAAAATTACCAAGAGCAAAAAGTGAGAAAATATTACCACGTTTTTAAAAAAAGAAAGACCCAGACATGGAAAAGGACTAGAAAAACATACTGAATTCAGAATTTTATCAGTAACTTGAGTGGTAAGAGACAATGAAGTTTTTGTTTTGTTCCTTTCTTCATTCCCCCAATTTTTTTTTACTTCAAAAAAACTGAATCTCACATCACATAAAAACAACTGGAAACGTAAAGAAGTAGATTGAAAGAAATATTTACCCGCTTATCATCATCTTGCTTGTGTTTTCGGGTTTTCTGAAGCAATTTCAGGCCTTCAATTTGTCTGACGAGCAGCGGTATGGTCATCTTGAACCGTTCCTCTAGACTCACAGCATCTAAAATCTAAGGGAATATGAATCAGTTAGTAGAATCTCTCAGAAACACATGCTCCCAAAACAATGCAGTCAGGTCATGACTTAAATTGTTAAGTAAAAAATACATCAATATTCACAGCTACGTTATGGCCAATACAACCAGATTAACTATATTAAATCACTAGAATCCTAAAAAAGAGAAAAAGCATCTTGACTTCTCATTTAAAAATGAAGCCATGTGTATTGTTCCAACAGCAAGAACAAAACACACATTTAATGTCAACTCTTTCTGTGACTTATTCTCTTAAAACACAGAATGTGTCTACATATTAGGTCTAAACAAATTCTAGGTTCAAAATATTAAATTTTCACATTCATGAAAGAGTAGGAGCACTTTTAACCAACCACCACTAGTGATGGGAGTAACTAATGCTCTCCATTCTCTCAAACATTCCTGCTGATGCCCACAGCCAGCTTACCCTCTGGTACTCCTGCGCTCTTCTGCTCCTACCAGTTGTGCGGCATTCTTGTGTTTAGAGTAAGGTGTTTATACACCTTTCTGTTAGGTGCACTTCCTATTATAATTTGTTAGATTTGCTACACAATTGCTAAGACATAACTGTGATAAAAGTATTAAATAAACTGATAAAATTAAGGTTTCAATGAAAACTAACTTACATGTTCTAGGAAGATTTAATAAAGCAGACTGCTTAAAAACACTATAAAAATTAGTATGCAAGAAAACTTACAGTTTTGGGAAAAAACATGCAAATCTAAGATTCTGCATTTTTCAGTGTCTTTACAGCTCATTTCACTTTACAGAAACAGAAATTGAAAATCATAGATAATGCATCATAGGTATGCTTTATGTAAGAAACATCATGAAGAATTCTAATAAAGCAGGGCATACACAAAGAAAAGGTCAGCTCCACAAGTTTAAAAAACAGACAAAATATATTTATTTTTTAAGTTAAATATTTACCATTTTTAAAATTATTCGCCACTTTAACTTTTTCCATAAATTGACAAACTACTAGTACTGATAATGTGAATAAAAGAGCTGCCTGAATATACAAAAATGTAAAGCAATCACTTTTAACAGTCAATTTCAGCATAAGAGCATTTTAACTACTTTTATGCATCTCTAGTATCTCTTACTGAAGGTCAAAATTTATTATTTTGAATAAAAACTGACAAAACAACTCAGTATTTAAGAAGGGAATACTGTACCTGGAGCTTCTCTTTGTTGCTTGTTCGGATAATTGAAGTCAGAATGTCTGGTAAAGCTTCTCTTGGAAGACTATCTAAAAGGCGTCTCAATTTAGCAACTGCAGGGACAGACATATCTAACATTTCAACCAACTGCAAGGATAAAGAAGTCTTTTTAATGAAATCTGGCATTATTTGTGAATTCAAAATACAGACTGGCATATAGGTTTAAAGTTTGGGCCTCAGAGTCTTTGTTTCTGAAAGATCACTGATTACTATAGTCCAGGCATTTTACAGGTCTCAGAAGAAAAAAAAATACATTCAAAATATCAGTCAGAATTGAAAGGCAAAAGTGGCTCAAATGTGGATAATATGAATGTTTAAAAGGCTCTGTAAATTTATGATTTTATTTTGAAAAAAATTAAAAGTTATGGAAAAGTTGCAATAGTACAATAAACTCCTATCCTTCCCCTAAATTCAACAATTATTAACATTCTGCCACGTGGTTTTTCTCTCTAAGCATGCACGCACACAAACAACCAAGTTGTTGCTGAACATTTTAGAGTAAGTGGCATATATCATGACCCTTGTTCTTAAGAACAAAGGTATTCTTTTACATAATCACAGTGTAATTACCAAATTCTGGAAATTTAATAGAGTCGATGCTATTATGCTAACCAATGAGTAGTTGAAATACTGTTTTTTTAGTAAAACATTTGGATTAATGAGAATCTGAGCACTGACTGTGAATGATTTTTATAAAAACAATACCCAGGATATATCTTGGAGTTAAGATACATTAAGTTCAAACAAGCTTTCAGTAACTATGATAATCATTGGGGTTGTTGACAAAAGTTCTCCTCTTCTTCTGGGCACATGGCAGGACTGCTCTTTCTCACCTCCTCTGAATACAAATGGGGCTATGATTCTTGCCTTGATCCATGAAACATGAGGGGAAGCGACAGTTCCTTCTGGGCAGAAGCATTAAAAACCATTGAGATTTGCCACATTTCCTTTTCCAGCCTCAGCAATAATGAATATATGTTTTGAGATGAATCTCTAATCCTCCTGTCCCTAAGTGACTCTAACAGGTAGATCAGCACGCTCTCTAGTTTTAGGTATAAAGCATGAATGAGAAATACACCTTTGTTATAAGGTATGCTGAGATTCTGGGAGTACTTAAAACAGCAAAGCTTCACCCATACTGACTAATTCACAAATGATGTGCCTTATTGAGTCACTCTAAAAAGATTTCTGATGCCAGTACTAATCAAGCCTCTCTGAAGGCACTGTAATTTAGGAACCTATCCATTGCCTGCCTAGAGTCAAGGGAATGAAAGTGCAGTCATGATGAAGCTATTCAGGTGGGAGAAGTAGATAATAAAATTTAGAGACTCTTTCTCCTAAGAATCCATCCTAAGAAAATAAAACAGCTAAAACTTGTTCTCCAAGCACTTACTGAGCACAAACTGCTTGATAGACACAACATACTGCTCAGTAGGGGATGGCTAAAGCAGGGATGAATTCAAGTTTGGTAGAGAAAACAGACCTATAAGGTAAATTTCAATACAATGTGATAAGCATCATATTAAAAGGGATGCATAAAGGACTGTGGAAGCACAGGAAAAGGAGCACAGGATTACCTTTTTTAGCCTTCTGTCTTGTCACCAACCATTCCTACTTGGTGGCCGTGTACTTGAAAAAAAGGCCGCATGATCTTTCTGGCTCCACTCAATGTCTAAGGATACCTTGCTTCCTTTGCTTGCATCCCACAAACTATTTCCCTCATCCTATTTACTGGAGCAAATCTCTCCTAAGTTGATGAGATTGTGTTTATCTCCTTGTAAGCCCTACCTATCCTGAATGGGCTGTCATTGTCTGCCTTTAAAATCCTTCCTCTTCCTCTCTTTAAATAATGATGGGCTAAGTTATACCCAAAGCTCACCCCCAGACTATTTCCTCAGTACCTTGCAGAAAACACCAAACAAAAATACCATTTTAAAAGAGGTGTATTTTTTTTTCTTTTAGAATGTAAGCTCCTCAAGAGCAGGGACAATGTTTTCTGTATGTTCTATTGTGCCTAATACATTGTAAATGCTCAATAAATATTGATGACGGGGGAAAAAAAAAACAGCCAACAGGAGTTAGGAAAGCATCAGTCTAAAAACTGAGAGAAGGAAGAACACTCCCAGCAGAGAGAACAGAAGGGACAAAATCACAGGGACATGAAACAACAAGATGTGAAGCTCTCTGACGGACAATGTGACTAAAATGATGGGTATAAATGGGATTAAATAGAGTTGGGAAGGGCCTTAATGTTATTCTAAGAAAATTTAACTTTATCCTATCACCATTAAAGTCTTTTTCTCAGGGGAGAGGCAGGCCCCAAACTTCCTTAGAAAGGCTCAGTGAACAGGATGAGTCAGAGAGAAAAGAAAACCAGAAAGAGATTAGTCAGGAAGCTATTGAAGAAGTCTATTGATGAGGGCTATGTAAGGAAATACAGAAGGAAATGACAGAAAAGTATTAATTGCAAACAACCTCAATGTTTAAAAAGAGGAAAGATAAAATTATGATATCTCAATGCAATGAAATTTATAAAAATACTTAATATGAAAAGTAGACATGGACAGGAAAACAAAACATAAGGCTGAACGGGACCGAGATCAGAAGACAAGGCAAAAGTTAAACTAGATGCATGACAGCAGTTAAATTATGGTGATATTTCACTCTAAAGATTCCTTTCATGTCATTACAATTCTTCACATGTTTAAAATTTCTCTTTTGATTCAAAGTGGGGAGAAGTTAAAAAGCAAAGTGCAATCTCTATGAAGCTGTGTCCAACAGAAGAACAAAGACCCAGGGAGTATTACCGGGGAAAAAGAGAAAATTCGGATTCTCCCTCCATCTCCTTCTTCAATGGCATTATCACTTATTCCAGTTCTCAAAATGAAGTGTCTCTGTTCAGAGTAGGTTCTTCCTTTTAGTCCCCACAGAAGTTAGAGCTCTAAGTTTTCTATTTTCCTACTGTTTACCACACTAGAAGTGTGTTGCTTCGAATGCCACATCAGGTAAAGATACCACAGGCTGTGAACACTTGCCTTACACTTTGCAATGATTGAGACCTTCAGACACTGGCTGATCCTCACAGACCTAGTTACAGTCACTGGACTGCATCAACAGAAAGTAGAAGACTACATTTTACAATGTATTTCAATAAGTTTTCAAAAAAATGGGGTGAGGGGAGGAGCTTTCTAGTCAATCTAGAGTTAAAAAAACTCAAACCTAGAATTAAAAAGTCAAATATTTAATGCATGCCTCACATGTGCTTCCCTCCTGACATTCGAGGCTTTAATCAAGGCTTTAATCATCTTTGAAATCAGTCTACCATAGACCTAACCTTTCAAAGTTACTGCCAGTCTCAGTGTGACCTTGACTTCTGAACCAAAATAATTTATGTAATTTGCTACCTAGATGACTCTTGTGACATATAGCTTTTGTGCAGTATTTTAATTTTTAACATTATTTTGGTTTAATAACTAAGGTTTGGAGACAGTGGAAGTTATAAGGAAAGCTCTAGAAAGACTCTTTGGAAAAATTTTAGAAAGAGTTGGCTCATTTTTCCTAGAATGACTTAGGTACAATCTTAGACAAAAGCAAAGTGAAATCAATATATTATATTACTAAGTCATTTAAACATACGCTGCCTTAAAACTTCACCACTCAACAAATTCATCATATCTTAGGGCAGCAAAGGAACTGAAGAAAATGGGGTTTTAAGGAAAAAAATAAAAGCAACTCACTTGTACTGCATATTTGTAAAACTGTTCTGATAGTTCTCCTAGCTCCTCCCTAGTTTTACAGGTGTTGGGAAATTCCTCAAGCCGGTCCAACTGTTCCACTTCAGCAACGGGATATGGCTTCTCTTTTAAGACCTGTACAATCTGGAAACGGCACAGGCCTGTAATCAGCAAAGTATAGTGAGGCTTGGGCCAGTTACTGCCTACAACCTGAACCGCCAGGGCAGCCGTCCCAATCCTGAAAAACACACAAAACATCAGTGTTACAAATGTTCAATGTGGTAGAACAGAAACTTGCCTCAAAAGGTGTTGTTGCATTTTCTGAGGAATTCTTTAAAAAACAAATAACATCTAAACTGGAAATGATTTCTCTAATTTAGCATCTAGCAATGGTCTGTGAAGTCACCACCACCAGCAAGGGGGCAAAGCAGGCCATCTCATTCTAATTATCATCTCCTTTAAGATTAGGTAGAAATACCTAAAAATAAAAAAATAGAAGTACTTGACAATTACATAGCTTAAACTCATTTTGCTAGGGATGAGGTAATATTATGCCAGAACAAATATTAGCATTTTAAACAGATGGAAATATAAACAGCATTAATGTTAAACCAATCTAAGAAATCTCTGTTCCAATAACCGGTTTTGCTACCAACATCAAGCCAGGTTTTTCACACAATCAATCCCCAAAACTTCTACATATCTGCCTTCTCACAAACTGTCATCAAATCTGAGAGTTAGTATCTATGCCCGTGAATACGAAATTTCTAAATGTGGAGACTAAATATCAGAGGCTACACACTGTCACAGTGTGTATATAGTCTGTCTGTACCATAGTCTATACCATATACTATATAGTCTGTCTATACTATAGTCTGGTATATAGTCTGTCTATACCACAGACTGAAGGTATAAACTTAGTTCTGTCCTAAGTGGTAAACGCCCCACCTAATACCAACTAAAAACGTTCTGTTTTATTTCAGTCTTAGCTCCTTATCAGAACATACAGTTCTAAGTTACATATAAACTTAATTCACAGAAAGCCAAAATTATACAAAATAGCAAGAGCCACATTCAGAAAACACATCTAGATCTCAAACTAAAATTGTATCTTCTTCCTTCAGCCACAGGAAGGGCTGTAATTTCAGAGAAGAAACTGGAATTAAGGCAACTAGAACTCTCAACACCCTGAGGAAATAGTAATCCTGGAAAATCAAACTTGCCCATCTCAAACATACTGAATCACACATGAATATAGAATTTGAATATGCCAGGGAATTTGCTTACTTCTATATGCACTCAAGTCTCGACTATTTCCTTATATTCATTCCGTAAATTATGCGGGATCTTTGGCTTTCCTTTGCCACTCAGTTAATTTTGAGCTAAGTCCGTCTTTCCTTGCCACCTTTTCAGTCATATCACATGTACAGGGGATAAAAACTGATTTAAACAGTAACTAAAACGAAAGAATCAGGAAGATAATTTGGTGGAGAGAAAAAACATGATACACTTTAAAAACTGAAATGATTTGACAATTATCTATTATTTTAAGGTATTTGTGTTGTGGCTGCTTTTCTTCAGTCATTAATGGTAGTAGGCTATATCTCCCATTTCCTGTAAACCAACTCGGATTGCCTGAGAAAGTTAGCAATAGCTGAACTGATTAGAGACCAAGACTTCAATTCCCCTCAGATGACACCCATCAATGCTTGCACAATGCAGATCTGTCTACAAGCAACATCAACAGATGACAAACCAGATCCCTGGCCTAAGGGGTTTGCAAACTGGAACCAAGAGGAAACCAGAGCGAGAGATGAGGCAAGTCCAACCTCCAGTTTTGGAAGATGAGGATATTGTGTAAATATCCAAACTGGCCTATGCCAACCACTTGCTTTTTTTTCTACTTTAAAGCTCTCCACCTTTCTTGGAATCCTCAATCTTCCAAGTCTTTTTCTGTAATGACACTAGCTTAGTTCTGCCCATATTGAAAGAATCTAGGGCCTTCCCACTCCTCCCCCCAACCTCCATTTGTGAAATTTACTTTTTTTTTTTAAAGATTTTATTTATTTGACAGAGAGAGACACAGCGAGAGAGGGAACACAAGCAGGGGGAGTGGGAGAGGGAGAAGCAGGCTTCCCGCTGAGCAGGGAGCCCCATGCGGGGCTCCATCCCAGAACCCTGGGATCAGACGCTTAACGACTGAGCCACCCAGGTGCCCCTGAAATTTACATTTAAAAGTACCCATTTGGGGAATAATAATACCTCTAACATATAGGTTTATTGCTCCATGGCCTACAAAAAGCTTTCGTAAGTATTATCTCATTGTACACTACCTTTCACTCCTGTGAGGAAGGTAGCACCATTTCCTTATTATAAATTAGCAACCGAGATTCAAAAAGGGTAAACAATTACAAAGATATTGCATAGGCAGGCAACAGGGGACCTGAATTAGGTTTTATGACTAATTCTACTTTAACCACCGCAAGAGACAATACCAATTTGTGCCCATAAGAAATATACTTATTCACATAGCTTCTAAATAGCTGAGATAGTAGAAAGCTCAGCTATTACTTAATATCTACTGTTCACATCTTAATTACACTTAACAAAGAGAAGCATTTCTACCAAAACTCTGGAATCAAGTTACACATCTTTGGGAAAGAACAACTGAAACATCTTTTTAGTGTTCTCTTGTGTCACCCGACTTATGCTTTTGAATTATTTGTTGATTTTTGGCAAAACTCATCATCATGATTAATAATAACTTAGAAACAAGGAGCCTATTGCTCCAAGGTCTATAACAGACAAGGCTTCTGTTGCTATGGGATTTTTGGTTTCCACTCCTTTCTAAAAACTTCATTTCTGGGGGTGCCTGGCTGGCTTAGTCAATAGAGCATGTGACTCTTGATCTTGGGGCGGTGAGTTCAAGCCCCACGATAGGCACAGAGATTACTTTAAAAAATTTTTTTTTAAAAATTAAAATTTCATTTCTGAATTTAAGAAATGCCACTTGTGGACACTTTCCTTAAAAAGAGTAAATGCAGATTTAGGAAAATCTAAATAGAGCTATCCATTACATACTTGCTAATATAAAAGATTAAATTTTAAAATGTTAGTACTATTAGGTAATATTTCCTGAATGCCTAAGAAGGCTCACAGATAAAAACAGGAGTAATATAGAAAGAGCCAAGATGTCCATCAACAGATGAATGGATAAAGATGTGGTATATATATACAATGGAATATTATGCAGCCATCAAAAAAGGAAATCTTGCCATTTGCAACGACATGGATGGAACTAGAGGGTATTATGCTAAGCTGAATAAGTCAATCAGAGAAAGACAAGTATCATATGATCTCACTGATATGAGGAATTTGAGAAACAAGACAGAGGATCATAGGGGAAGGAAGGAAAAAATGAAACAAGACGAAACCAGAGAGGGAGACAAACTATGAGACTCAATCTCAGGAAACAAACTGAGGGTTGCTGGAGTGGTGGGGGATGGGAGGGATGGGGTGGCCCGGTGAGGGACACTGGGGAGGGTACGTGCTACGGTGAGCACTGTGAACTGTGTAAGACTGATGAATCACAGACCTATACCTCTGAAACAAGTAACACATTATATTAAAAAAAAATTAGCTAGTAGGAAGGGAAAAATGAAGGGGGGGAAATCGGAGGGAGAGATGAACCATGAGAGACTATGGACTCAGAAACAAACTGAAGGTTTTAGAAGCGAGGTGGGTGGGGGGATGGGTTAGCCCAGTGATGGGTATTAAGGAGGGCATGTATTGAATGGAACACTGGGTGTTATACGCAAACAATGAATCATGGAACACTACATCAAAAACTAATGATGTAGGGGGCGCCTGGGTGGCTCAGTCGTTAAGCGTCTGCCTTTGGCTCAGGTCATGATCCCAGGGTCCTGGGATCGAGCCCCACGTTGAGCTCCCTGCTCCGCGGGAAGCCTGCTTCTCCCTCTCCCACTCCCCCTGCTTGTGTTCCCTCTCTTCTGTGTCTCTATCAAATAAATAAATAAAAATCTTAAAAAAAAAACTAATGATGTAATGTATGATGACTAACATAACATAATAAATAAAATTTAAAAAAAAAAGGGAGTAATGCCTGGACAAAGAGTTGACCCAAATTACGAAACTAGGCATCTGCTATCTATAAAGCATTCATTTCTTGTCAGACAAATGCCAATGAAACTAATTTGGGATCTTGAAGGAAGAAGCCAGAGAAATCCACACTATGCGGAAATGAAGCCATGTATCCTAAAGAACGTAAGGCTGGAATAAGACTGGATGACCATTTTGAAATGCATGAAAGGACAGTGTTTACATTATCCATCTTCACTAAAAAAACAATGAGTCACTCAAGTCTAGGTAAGCAGGGTGCCCTGAGGTGGCATAAGAGCCAAGTTCTATGTTGCAGGGATAATCCAAAGCTCCTCCTTTAAAAAGGCTCCCGTGTCAGGTAACATGCCTGCACACTAACTAACATGCAGAAGGGAGTGTGCTGTTCAGGGAACTCAACATCTGGCTTTGCTACTTTTTGTGACAGGGAATACAGGGGAACAAATTACTTCTGCTGCTCCTTCAAGACTGAGACATTGTCACCTGGATGGTCTAAAGGAAACAAAAGACAGGAGTAGAGCCCCTGGCCTTCCCTTTGGGTACCACCACCATTTGGAAAAGCAGGTAACTGAGGAAGGGCAGATTTATGTATTAAAATAGAATAATGTTATGGGTAACTCAATATTTGCATTATCAAAGCTTTTTAAATGTTTAAGAATGTTTAAAGGTCATATTAGAGAAAAAAGACGTTTGAGGCTAGTGCTAAGGAATGCAGTATAATCTTTCTACACAGATTTTTCCAGTAGGAAACAATATTTCTAGAATAACCAGATGGTCTGGTGGGTCCTTGCTAGAATTCTATGAAAAATTGTCAATGTATGTTTTCTAACTTACATGATTAAATTTTAATATTGCTATTACTTTAAAACCCATGGGTAATCACCACACATATGCACAAAACTAAAACAAAAAGAAAATCTAACCATGAACACTCTTGCCTCAACCAGTGATCAAATGCCTGGGCACAGAAAACAAAAAATTGTGCCATAAGCAAAGGCTTAAGGAGTGGGGTCATTATGTAGGGAAACCAGAATTCAACACAATTTATCAGGGTTTACTGAAACTTGAAAAGTATCCAATTCCATGCAAGCAATAACCAAAGCATATCAGATGGAAGCCAAAGTGCTTTCCATGCCTGAGAAATGCAAGGTTTTTACAATGTGGACTAATAAGAGAGTATTAGGGGTTTTTTGTTTTGTTTTGTTTTAGGAAGGGAGGGGAAAGATACCAGTTTCCTTTCTGAATTTGAAGAGAGTTATAGCCTCTCCTTTTAGAAATGTATATAGTCACAAGACTTTGGGTAAGAATAAGGCATTCCTAACCCTCTTGAAATCAGTCAGGAATCCCTAACTTTAAAAAAGGGTAACTGTAGGTAAACAATGGCTCTAAACTAAAAGCATCTCAGGACAAGTTAAGGATAGGAGGCAGGGGCTAGGGAGGTGAGTCTGAAGATAACGATAGCATTTGTTGAGCATGTATTATATCCCAGCATTGTCCAACAGAAATATAATGTCAACCACCTATGTAATTTTAGTAGCCACATTAAAAAGTAAAAAGAAACAGGTGAAATACTAGTATTTTATTTAACCCTGGACAACCAAAATAGTACCATTCCAACACTTAATCTATGTAAAAATTATTAATCAGCAAAACATTTCACATACCAAATTTTCAAATTCTAGTGTGTGCTGTATACCTACAGCACGTTTGCGGTGACTAATTGCACTGATTTATCTGGGACTAAAGGTGTTGCCTGGGAAACAGGACTTCTGCTAAAACTACTTCAATCCTCAGCGAACCGGGACTGCTGGTCACCCTAGTTATCTCCGTTTGGACCAGGCACATGTGGGCAGTGGCTACAGTACTGGACTACTATCTATCAATCATCGCACAACGATTATTCCACTTAATTCGTAACACACCTAAGAAATGGATACTGTTACGTTCCAATAGGCACAGGGTGTCTCACCCAAAGACACACAACTGGGGCCATGGTGTAGGGCAATCTAGTGGTAAGCGTGGGGCATAAGAAATGTTAAGATATGAGAGAAAAAGCAGATACGAGATGAGAAAGTTCCAGAAACGGAGACAAAGGAATATGTGAATAGGACGGGAGGGTAAAAGAGAAGGGGCAGGCAGGGAGTTTGGAAGAATAGGCACCCCCAAAAATAATGAAACGGGTTGTGCGGATTAGGATGGCACAGGAAAAAGAAAACCTGTGGAGTACCAAGTGTCTCACTTAAGACGGCAAAAAAGACGGGGAAGGGAATAAAGGATAAGAAAGAGGAGGGGCCTGGAAAGTTAAAAGAGCACTGGGCTAAGAGTCTTAAGACCTGGGAGGCGGGGAGGAGAACTTAACAGCGGCAGCTAACTGCAGAATTTTCATTACTTCATGAAGTAATGAAATGGGCATATACATATTTACATAATGCCCTTTAACAGTAACAAGAAAGACATCTGTCACCCCCATTTCACATGGGAGGTAGCTGAAGAGGCGGACCCGAGCCACGAAGGCCGTCCCCGAGGAGCCTCGGCGCCCCGAGGCCCCGCCTGCCCTGGGCCGGGGTCCGGAGAGGAGGGCGCGCCGCCCGCTGCCGCCGCCGCCGCCACGGGGGCCGCCCGGCCTACCTGTGCAGCGGCGGCAGGTCCTGCGCGTCGCTGGCCGGGTCCGGCGTATTGGGGATCACCCCCAGGATGGTGCTCTGCAGCGACGTGCCCTTAAGCAGGCGGCTCCGCACCAGCTGCAGGTTGCGGGCCGAGTCTACGCTGGTGCGCATGGTGGAGCCAGGCAGTAGCACGCCCTCATTGGTGAGCAGCAGCGGGAGGCGTCCAGGGATCTGGATGGGGCTCACCGACGACATGGCGACAGCTGTTCGCGCTGGGGCGCCGTCAAAGAGAGCAGAACCCACAGCTCTGCGCGACCTCTACAACCCCCACCACCAAAGGTCCCAGGCACCCGCGCTGCGGTAGGGCGCGCCGCCACTTCCGGCTCCGCGCTACGGCCCGCCCCCGGGCTCAAACCCCGCAGCTTCTCGCGGCCCCTTCCCGGAGCCGCCCGGTAGAGCGCGCGCATGCCGTAAGTGTACGAGGACAGGCGCACTCCAGCCCCGTGCGACTTTCGTCCTCGGCGAGGCCGGCTCCTCCATTTTCTCCTTAGGCTCAGCCTCAGGACCGTCCCCTGGAGAAGATCATGTTTAAGTTATATCTACTTGAAATGTTTTTAACTTGTCATTCGAATTGATTTTAGATTTACAAAAATTTTGCAAAAAAAGTTCCCACAGTTCAATTATAAAAACCAGAAATTAACATCACTGTTATCTAACCTATAAACCTTGCACAAATTTTGCCACTTTTCTCACTAATGTCTTTTTTTTCTGACCCAGGATCCCACTTTATATTTAGTTGTGACGTCTCCTCAATATATGTGTGTGTGTGTGTGTGTGTGTGTGTGTGTGTTTAAATCTGTGTACTTTTAAAGAGCATTGGCCCATTATTTTGTAGAAGTCCCTCAATTTGCTTGGGATCAACATTACACATTTTTGGCAGAAAGACTATACAGAAGAGATGTGGCCTTCTTTCTGATACATAATGGTTGAAATGTATTATTAATGGTGATTTTGACATTGATTACTTGGTGAAGGAGGTATCTGCCAGGCTTCCCTATTGTAAGTTAAAATATTTCTTTTTATACATAATACATATATTGTAGTGAGTTAATATTACATTTATTAATTGGAATTCTGTAAGAAAAAGCTGCACATTTCCATCATTTATTTATTTACTCAATTTTTTTATGTTATTAAGGGTTCACGAATTTTTTTTTATGGGTTATAAGCCAATAATATCATGTATCTCGTCACTTAAATTGTTTTTGATTTGGCCATTAGGAGTTTCCTCACGTTCGGATTTGACTTGGGTTTGGCTATAAGTTGAAGATGGAAAATTTTCCCTATGAAGTCCAGCAATGCTCTCAGAATCCAAGAGGGAATTGAAAGTCCGTTTAAATCAACAAGCATTCACTGAGGGACTGCTAAGTACAAGGTCCGGGGCTAATTGTGGAGGAGTAAAGAGTATAACATAAGACAAGCTCCTACCCTTGTGTATCTCTTGGCTGGGTGGACAGCCCTGTAGACGGCTGAGTCTGATACAGGGCAGGTGGAACTGTGTGTTTCTGTGCATGCTGCAGATAAGGGCCAGAAGAAGGTAGGTAGACAAGCAGGTATATAAGGCCGTGGTGGAGATAGAAATGCAGGAACTTGGATGCTCCTGCCTAAAGCTCTTTCTCTGACATTATCCCAACTTTCTTTCATTCACTAAGCAATATATTTGGAATACCTACTATGTACTGGATATTATTTTAGGTGCTGGGGATATGTCAGTGAACAAGACAGGCAAGGTTACTGCTTTCATGGAGCTGAACTTCTAGTGAGGGAAACAAACAATAAACAAGGAGAGTAATTTGGGATGGTGGTAAGTCCTTTAGATGGTCAGAGAAGGACTCACTAGACAGATGACATTTGAACAGGGCCCTGTGCATGAAGAGGTAGCAATGCAAAGCTCAGGGCAGGGGTGCCCAGGGGGTGCTGTTCCAGGCCAAAGAAGCAACAACTGCAAAGATTTTGTGTCCGGAATGAATTTTGGATATTTGAGAAAACTGCTCCTGGAATTTAGTGCAAGTGGGGCCTGGTGGTTTGGCTGAGATAAGAGAAGTGTCAGGATCAGGTGACAGAGGGCCATGTAAGAGGTAAAAAGATGGGGTAAGGAGTCTAGTAAGAAGTTAGGTTTTACTCTAAGCATGATGCAAGCCATTGGCAGTTTCAAGGTGCAGAATATCTTTTCTGGTTTATGTTTTCAAGAGACCATTTTGGCTGTTGTGTGGAGAATGCAATGTAATGATTTAAGGTCAGAAGCTGGGAAGCTAGTTATGAGGTGGTGACATTTGTCCAGGCAAGAGATAATGAGGACTTAGACCGGAAGCTACGTTTGACTGTAGCTTCAACAGAATATGCTGATGGATTGGACATGATGAATGAAGGAAAACAGTTGTCCAGGATATCTCCTACACTGGGGCTTGAGCCACCAGGCCTAGAGAGAATTTGAGCTGAAGATCCCGGATACAGTAAGCAAGCTCTGGACCATTTCTCTGGATGTGCATTATGTACCCTACCCTGTGGTAGACTCTGGGGAGATATAGAGATAAAAAAAGATTGGCCCACATCTACAAGAGCTTACCTTTTTATCAAGGCCTCTCTAAGGGCAAGATGGAGGAGGCCCAGTTGTTGAGGCTCCTTGTGTTTAACAAAGAAATTAAAAAACCATCTTACAAACGTCATGATATATTTTTTAAACACTCATGTTTAATGCTTTTAATCTACACACTTACACTCCTGCCCCCATAACAGCAATAACAACAAACAAAATTGATATTCTATTCACATAATAATTGCTGGATTTATTTATTTATTTATTTGTTTGTTTATATATTTATTTATTTATTTAAGATTTTATTTATTTGAGAGAGAGAGAATGAGAGAGAGAGAGCATATGAGAGGGGGGAGGGTCAGAGGGTGAAGCAGACTCCCTGCCAAGCAGGGAGCCCGATGTGGGACTCAATCCAGGGAATCCAGCATCATGATCTGAGCCGAAGGCAGTCGCTTAACCAACTGAGCCACCTAGGCGCCCTGGATTTATTTTTTTTAAATACAAATTCACACCGCACTAAGGAAGCTGTGTTGTGGGAATGGATCCATGTTTAAATTGCTTGCTTGATAAACAACTTCTTTTAATCCTGTGACTGTATGTCTGTAATGGGATGTGTCACTGGACAAAGCATCAAAAATCTAAATGTGAGGTCTTCAGTGACCATGTGGATTTCCTGGCTCCTTCTTTGACAGGCTTTGCATCTACATCATTTATTTATCCTTCACATATTTATTAAGCATCTACTATGTGCTGAGCACTATTCTAGATTCACAGATACATCAATGAACAAGACAAACAAGGTCCCTGGTTTCAAAGAGCTGATATTCTAGGGAGGTGGGCAGAAATATAAATAAGCCAAGAAAGAAAGAAATGGCAATTTGAGAAAGTGGTAAGTAAAGCAAATAAAGCAGAAAACTATGATAGAAAGAGGAGTACAATGTTCACCAGGGAGGTTACTCCCAGGAGGTGGTGTTTGAGCTGAGACTTGAATGATGAGAATGGACCAGCACCATGAGGAGCTGGAAGGAGAATGTTCTTGGCAGAGATTAGGACTAGCATGAAGATCAAGGTGGGGAGGAGTTTCCCAGTTTCTGGAACAGAGGAGAAGGCCAGGCATCGGGATGTGGGCATTCAGCAGTCAGGAAGATGCCAGCGATGGCCTCCAGAAGCTATTGGAACTAGCAGAAGGAAATGAACCTCTGAGCAGGGAAAGTTGATGAGCACAGGGTGTAAATGGACTGGAGGGAGAGGTACAGGAATAAGGTCTAATCATCTAAACCTCTTCGGAGGCTGGCTTGCTCATGTCTCTGTGCCTTGCCCTGGATACTGTCCTTACCCTCTGGCATACCTTCTAGCCTTAGACACTACATCCTGCTGGATAAAGTGGTAAGAACAATGAGGAAGGAAGTTAGTTCCTCCAGACGGCCTGTGCCACACATTACCTTGCGGGAGCGGCACTCCTCCTGTTTCCAGACTGTTTGGTCATATGCAAATGGCCCATATCTAAACCAAGTTTATAATCATGATTTTCTCCCCCCAGGGATGGGGAGAGCACAGGGCTGGGAGCGTCTGTTTCCTCTCTGTTTTATTCCCGTCACATCCTGGTCTCCACCCTCACTGCGGTGATGGTCTCACCACTAATCAGAGTGAATAAACTTGCACTCTGTTTCTTCCCAAGAGGAAGCTGGGAGGCCAGGGAACCTCTCAAGGACTGCCAAAGGAAGTTCTAGAGGAATTCCCTTGGCCAGTCAAAGAAGCGGAGGTGGGCCTCATCGATTGGAAGGTGGCCCACACTAATGTGTGACTGAGCTGCAGTTGTGTGGAAATGAGCAATTTGTGTTCTGCAAACATATATCCATCATACATGCTTACATTTTCTTCATTTCCATTTGTTTTACTTTTCCCTGTTATTAGTGTCTTGGACAAATGCCATATAAAAATGGGTGACACCTTTGAAACCCTCTCTGCATCTCTCCACAGGAGTGTAAAAATAAACCAGGTTGGCAAATCAGACCAGAGCTGAAAGGTGAGAGAACATCCAATATCTTTATTTCGTCTCTAAGAACATAGTCTTCCTCATGAGCCCCTAAACTGCTGGTTAATGAAGAGAAAATAAGTGTTCCTGTTTACCATTTTAAGCTCTTGTTTAATCCAGTCATTTAAATAGTTCCTTTAAGTTACTCTCAGCAAAGGATCAGTCTCAGAGCTGTTGCCTGGCAGAGGATGAGTCAGGGTCCCAGGCACCGTGCCCTCTGCTCCTTGGCTTTTCCAAGCGGTGTCTTTTGTCCTCCTGGTCACTGCCTGCGCTGCTGTCATTGGAGGGTCTGTAGTGATGCATTTTGGCTTGCTTGTGGCCTGGCGGTGTTCCCAGGGTTGCCAGGCCTCTGTGAGCCCCATACTCCACTCCCAAGACCTTTCCGTGACTCTCATTTATTTGCAGTGTGGTTAGCCCACTGGGCCCCCTCAGCAAGGCCCTCACCCAGACTTTCTACTTCTTGTTCCCCTCTGCACCAAGGGAGCCAGGAAAGCTAACCCCCAGGTACAGCCAGCACTAACTTAGGAGGGAATTAGAAAAAGCTGTCCCTGGTGGGAGAAGGATTTAGAAAAAGGCACCATGTTTTCCAGATGGATCAGCAGTGGTCTGCTGGAGCCTGTTCATACTGACTCAGGAGAACAACCCATCACATTTCAGGAACTCTGAGAGCCCAGTCGTTAAACACGAACACTATTAAAATTAAATTATATAAACTTGCAATTAAATATATCAAAGACAAAGGCAATACTCAAAATGTTATCACTTTCTAGTTATTTTACTGCATTTTACTATTATTTACATTTTGAAATTATTTATCTCTATTGCATCTGTAGGGTGGAAATACTGTAGAAGGATGTATCACTATGTCTCTCTTTCCACCTTTATATTCAGTGGTCATGTGGGTAGCTTGAAATCAGCCGCGGTGGGAATATTTACACCACACACACACACACACACACACACACACACACACACACACACACACAAATTAAAAAAGCTAATAAAGCAGGGCTGTTTTATTATTTTGTGGATTATCTAGGCTGAAGAAATAAATGCAGGAAATGTTAATAATGCAGATTAAATCTACAAGTGTGTGGTGCCTAAAACCATGATGTTGTGAAGAGCACAGGAAAAATGAGGAAGTATTGTTTCAGTATTGTCAGACTATTCATGTCATTGACAGATGAGTGAAGATCCGACCAATGAATATCTTTGATGTTTCATTTTCCTCTTAGTTATTAAGGTAAAGCCAAATGTCAAGCAGCATTCATGTTGGAACTACACTCAGTCACCAATTGCAATAGTAGGTTAGTTATAAATACAAATATCTGTCAGCACATCAGTGATGCAGCCGCTTGCCAAGTCCATGACTTGCAATCTAGAATTTGTTGGCTTCCACTTCTGCCCCTGCCGTTCCCTCCACTGGAAACCTTCGTGCAGTGAATAAACTGTACTGCAGTACACTGTGGTCCTAGCCCCAAGGACTTCTGTTGAGTTATGCCAATTTTACTTTAATGTGTCTGTCTTAGACTGATTCATAGCAGCCAGAAACCTCGTTTCCTCCCAGAGTCTTAAACAAAGAGTGTGTGACATTCTCTCTCTTTCTTCTTTTCCACCATCCCTGACAGATTCTCTTCTTTTTTTTTAATTTTTATTTAAATTCCAATTTAATTAATATATACCGTATAATTAGTTTCAGAGGTAGAATTCAGTGATTTATCAGGTGTATACAACACCCAGTGCTCATTACATCAAGTTTCCTCCTTAATGCCCATCACCCAGTTACCCCATCCCTCCCTCCCACCACCCCTCCAGCAACCCTCTGTTTCCTAGAGTTAAGAGTCTCTTATGGTTTGCCTCCCTCTCTGTTTTCATCTTATTTTATTTTTCCTTCCCTTCCCCTATGTCGATCTGTTTTGTTTCTTAAATTCCACATATGAGTGAAATCACAATGGTATTTGTCTTTCTCGGACTGACTTATTCTGCTTTCACTTCTACCATCGCATGGCAAGTAAACCTTGTGGCCTGATGCCCTGGCTGGGGAATCTGTCTGGCATGCTCTATAGCAGAATTCCAGAAATGGAGTCCACCAGTCGCAACCACGTGATTTGCTGAAAGGAAGTGGGATGGGAGGAAATGGGTTCTTCTCCCAAGACTGGTTAGTCTGCAAGTCTATTTACTTGAAGCACAATCCAATATTTGAACGTAAAGAGCTATATTTGAATACCATGACTGATTACATAATTTGCAGGGCCCAGTGCCAAATGAAATGTGGGCTCCTTGTTCAAAATTATTAAGCATTTCAAAATGGTGACAGCAGAGCCTTAACCAAGCCTGGACCTTTCTGAATACAGGGCTCTGGAAGGCACTGGTCATAGCCCATGTTGCTGGCCCTGTTATATACTCTCTTTTTCCATTCCTTCAGAAATATTCCTAATTACCATCCCCTCTCCCAACCCAGGCACATGGATATTCTGGGCTTGAATCACATATTCAGAAAGGCAAAAATGAAAAGCATTTTAATACATTTTAAAAAATACCTTGGGTTACTTAAGGTTCTTAAATTGTGTCCAGCTCTACTTTCGGAGTCTGTGAAAGCTAAGAGTCAGAGTTAATAGTAAAATTGCATTTCTTTCACGTATTTATCCATCCGTTTATTATTTATTTATTGAGCACCTGTTATCTTCCTAGCACTGTCCCAGGCTCCATGGATTCAGTAGTGAGCAAA
Source organism: Callorhinus ursinus (assembly GCF_003265705.2). Lineage (NCBI taxonomy): Eukaryota > Metazoa > Chordata > Mammalia > Carnivora > Otariidae > Callorhinus > Callorhinus ursinus. Next base: position 7,370,205 of record NW_027397118.1, read on the forward strand.
ACAGACATGGCCCTGTCCTTGTGAGACTCTCTATTTAGAGCAGGAAATGAACTCTAAACAAATAATGATTTACACAAGTATATAATTACAAACAGGGATAAGAGAAGTAGCTTATGGGTTTATGAGTAGTCCTGGCCCACGGTTATGGGGTTGAGATTGGGTGGTTAGAAAAGTTTTCCCCAAGTGATCTTGAGCTGAGGCCCGAGTAGATGTTTAAAAAGAGGGAGGCAAGCCCATCTCAGGCAGAAGGAGGAGCAGGAACTGGGACAGTGGCCCAGTCTCCTGTGTGACCCTGGCCCACTCCCCGCAGGGGGATGTCCCCCGCTCCTGACTGCTTAGGGTTGAATCTAAGCTGCCCTTACCTGCTGCCTTTTCAGATTCTCTGATTCTGGGAAACGAAGGATTGGCAAGACAGCTGAAGATGACCAGGAGGAGGTTATACTGGGTCCCCAGATCTTCTGGTGGCCTTGGGAATCTCGGCATGGACATGAGCAATGATGTGGTTTCAGGGCTTAGCTACGTAAGTAGGTCTCCTTTGCATTAAAATACCAGGAAACTGAATTAACAGGGTAGTCTCAATGTTCACAAATTAGATTAGAAAATTTTGTCCCACATTATTCAAACTTGACTTCTTTTAATGGATCTCAAGCTTCTGCGATTAGATGAATCATAATCCTTGGTCATGACATACCTTCCTGGTTGGTCTATCTATGTATCTATCTATCTATCTATCCATCTATCTACCTATCTAATCTATTACCTATTTATCTATGTACTTACTTATAACTGTAAAACCATCATCAACTCACCAGCTTGAACCTTGACAATCACATCCAGCTATTAGACCTCCCCCCACTTCACTCCCCAACTTCCCTACCTGAAGTACTCACTCTCCTGACTCTTTTCTCATCAATCCCTTACTATGCTTTTAAGATAGTATTATTTACTCTATACGAAGTCCTAAAGATAATATTTAAAAAAAATTTTAGTTGTTTCCCACTTTATCAAAAGGGTCACATGTAATTTTGGGGGGTTACTTTCTTACTTCTTGATTTCTTTTTAGTAAGTTTACCCTCAGAGAGTGACTTGGTCTCACATTCTGTGGGTGACTATAGCTCCCTTTATTCTTGTGTAAAGTGCATATCACAGATAAAAACCTGGGGAAGTGGGGTGGCCTGCCCAGAGTCACCCCGTGAATGTAGGCAGAACCAAGGCTGGGACCTAGTTGTCCTGAGTCTTGGCCCACTGCTTATTCCCTACCCAGCAACCTTTCTTTTATTTATTTTTTAATTGAGGTATAATTGACGTAAAACATATTAGTTTCAGGTGTATGACATAAGGATTCAATATTTGTATATAGTGTGAAAGAGTTATCACAACATAATATCCACCACCTCATATAATTATAATTTTTTTTCTTGTGATGGGAAATTTTAAGATCTACTCTTAACAGCTTTGAAACCTACAATGCAGTGTTTTAACTATAGTCACCATGCTGTGCATTACAGCCCCATGATATTTATTTTATTTTTTAAATTTTTTAAATTTAATTTTATGATGATGATGATGATGATGTTTAGTTCCCACAACATTTATTTTTTAACTGGAAGTTTGTACCTTTTGACCCCCTTTGCCCATTTCGCCCAAACCCCACCCCCACCTCTGGCAACCACCAATCTGTTCTCTGAGCACTTCATTATTGTTGTGCTTAGGTTCCACATACAAGTGAGATCATACAGTGTTTGTCTTTCTCTGTCTGACTCTAGCAGCCTTTCTTTCGGAAACTGGATGTAGGAAGATCCATTGTCCGTGGGTGGCTAACACTCCAGAATAGTATTTATGAGATCGGTTGGGAAGCTGATTTCTTTTGGTTTTTCTTTCCCAAGAATACTTACACTCCAGGAGACGGCCCCTGGAGCCAGCAGGTGAGGAAGCCTGAGGCACCAGGGATGGCGACAGTCCTCCCTTGGGGGAAATACGATGCTGCCTGGAGAACCATGATTCCCTTCCGTCCCAAGCCAAAGTGAGTTCTGAGGGGGAGGCGAGGGGCAGTAGCCTTCAGGGCTTTGTTCCTCAGACCCTAATACCTACACCCTTCCCAAAGATGTCTCCACATGTCTCCACACAGTCACGTCACCCACCACAGCCAAACCTCCAGAGCAGCCTGAGGCACATCCGGGAGGCAGAGTCAGCTCATTCACTCACTCGTCCGGTCATTCATTCATCCATCCAACAAGGATTCATTGAGCACCTACATGTGCCAGGCACTGTGCTAGACCTCAGGGGAACAGCAGTAAGCAAGACAGACATGATCCTTGCCCATCATGGACCACACATTGGGGAGAAAAACAATAAGCAAGTAGACTCCTAACTAAACATGGTTATAAGCTGCTTGAAGATAGTATTATGAAGCAGTGTGGGGGTGCTGAGGCACAGTGGAACAGCTACAGCTTGGTAGGTTCTTGGTACTTAAGCTGTGCCCTGGAAGATAAACAAGAATTTACAAGGCCAGAGTAAAGGAAGAATGATCTGGGCAGAGGGACCAGCATGTGCCAAGACCCGACCTTGAGGTGGAAAGAACACAACCTGACGTGTCCAGGAACTGAGGAGGCCAGTGTCACTGGAGTCATGTGTGATAAGGGATGTGGCATGAGACGAGACTGCCGAGGGACGCAAGTCTCCACAGGGCACATTCAGTGTGTTGGTCTTCATTCTAAGAGAAATGAGGAGTTGTTGAAAGGGCTCAAATGCCCTATGGTGTTACCCTTAAACTTAAGAGTTAAAGAAATTCAATGTATCCTTGTCCAGTAAACCATAGTTGAAAGTAACCATCCCCCAATGTCTTTGGGACTCATACAAACTTGCTCTCGGGGGCCTGCACAGAATTCATTTATTCATCATGTATGGACAGGACCTTAACATTCCTCTAGGCTGATTCTTCAGCGTTTTGTCACCAGGACTGCATTTTGTATGGACAATCCTCTCTTCTCTCTCTCATGTTTGCTAAGATTTTATCTATCAAAGAAACTGCCGTTATTTTCCTATTTTTAAAAAACTTGAGGTCCCCTCACTACTAGCTACGTTGTTCCCACAGGATTGCTCTCATCTCCACCGAAAACAAAGAACCCAGGTACTTAGTGGGCCCGGGTCACCTCATCTAGAGAAACACGCTGCTCCTGTCAGGCCTTTGGCGTAGCGGCACCAGCTCACAGACTCTTGCCCTTTCCCTGCAATCACACGTGGCCCCACGTATCTGGTGATACCTGGGACAGATCCCCATCCTCCCTTCAGTCCCTTCTCTCTCCAGCCTTGTCCAGAAGGCACAGCTGGTGGGGGCCGGTGGGCAGTGAGGAGGGGAAGGGCCACCCAGTGAAGAAGAGCCCATAGTCCAAAGCGAAACAAAAACATCCCATGCGTTTGGCATTTTTGTCTTCTCATCTTTCTCCCCAAGTCTTCTTTTTAATGGGATTTTCTTCAGATTGAAACACACAGCATTAAAGGCAACTTTGAAAAAAGAGTAGAGCTTACACACAATGCCAACACCCTCATCCAATTATTATTTCTGTATTTGTGAATCATTTCCAGGGATATGACCTTATCATTCTTACTTATTACTTTTTATTCCATTTTTATTGTTTTTATGAAAATTACATAAGCAAAATATAGAAAATGTGAAACAGTGAGAATCTCTTTTCCTGTACTTTTACCAATTCTAATCCCTCTGTCAAAGTCAACCACTATTAAGAATCTGATATAAATGTATCTATATGTATGCATATAAATGTGTACATATAAAAACACAAATGCACATATACATATAATACATAGATATATAAATGTATGTATACATTTATAAATACATAAATGTGTGTATACATATTCTAAATACATAAATGTATATATACATATGTACATGTATATATAATTGTTAATAGTGGTTGACTTTATGTATAGTTTTGTTTGCCTTCTCTCATTTCTTCCTTTTTTTATATGTCAAAATATACTGAATTTCTTGACCTGCAAGTAACCTTTTTTTTCTTGCTTAGAGCTCTTTCCACATTCTACATACAGATCGACTCTATTTTTGGACACTTCTGCATTGTTTTCCACATACCCTACTTCTTTTCTTTCTTTTTAAGTCATTCCCCTATTGATGTGTGTTTTTGTTGTTTCTGTTTTTTAATTATCACACATAATAGAGTAATGGGAAAAAAAAAAAAACCCATACTGTTTTGTATCTCCAGATGACCACACTGTGGTTTTTACATTAATATATAATTTATCCCTGCAAAATCTTGCTTTTGGCTTAATTTTCTGTCTTTAGTGCCTATATCATAAGGGCAACTACAGGGGCACCTGGGTGGCTCAATGGGTTGAATGTCTGCCTTCGGCTCAGGTCATGATCCCAGGATCCTGCGAACAAGCCCAGAGCCTCAGGTCAGGCTCCATACTCAGCAGGGAGTCTGATTCTCCCTCTCCCTCTGCCCCTCCCCCTGCTCGTGCTCTCTATCTCACATGCTCTCTCCCTCTTACGTGTTAGCCCTCTCTCTCAAATAAATAAATAAAATCTTAAAAAAAAAAATAAGGGCAACTATATGACCTATGACTTCTCTGCTAGGTTTCCTGCCCCACAACCCCTGGATGATGCTGGCCTGTTCTCACACCTCACGTTGTCATGGCTGACCCCACTCATGATCCTAGGTTTACAGAAACGCTTGGATGAGAACACCATCCCCCAGCTGTCGGTACATGATGCCTCAGACAAAAATGCTAAAAGGTAAAGTCATACTGGGCAAGCCACTGGATTGGTTAGAGATCATGTCCTGCAGGGTTGGTGACCAGAGATTCTGGAGAGTAGCAGGTAGGGCCCATCTTTAGACAACCAAAGAATATCAGCTCTTCCTTGGTATCAAGAGGCCTCACTGTAGTTCATGAACCCCCTGAAATGGTATACATATTTTATACATATGGGCTAGGGACTTTTGTCTGGAGCAAGGGTTCATATCTTCTATCAGATTTGCCTAAGGACCCAGGACCCCAAGAAAGTTAGAAATTATTGCTTCTTGTTTCTTTTGCTTTTTCTTCTGGATCAGGCAGTTATCTGTGTCACTCATCATTAAATTTGGGGTTAAGTCTCTGAATCCTTAAGTCATCACTAACTAGTTGTGTGATTGAGTTTCCTGTACCACCTACCTCACAAGGTAATATGAGGATTAAGTGGGGAGTGGGGAATGAATAAGTGATTTCAAATGTTTTGTTTTCATGTTCCTACCTCTAGCTACTTCATGAGAGACGCCAGGTAGAGAATGGCATTTTCCAAATATGTTCCAGTAAATGGTTGTCCCCTAAGAACTTCCCTGAAAAGAGGATTCTTTGGTCAAGGGAGTTTGAGAAATGTGGCATACTATTGCCAGGTCTCAGAGATTAGATTACAAAGCAAATTAGTGTACTGAGGGCACTAAGAAAACAAAAGCTGGTTCAACTTTGACCCTCTGCTTCTCAGAATTATTCAGTAAAAGAAAAAAAAGTTTTCAGGGAGCACCTACCTCTTGCATCATGCCAGATATTGGTCTGAACCTCACAGCTTACCAGCTATGATGTCGGGCAAGTCACTTACCCTTATAGAGACCGTGCATCCTTATGCATAAAATAATGGATCATAAAATTGATCCATTGATTGATTTATGTCTATTTACTTTGGGTGCACTGATTCTGCTGTTTTTATTCTATAACTCACCATGTCTGTCTACCAATACTTTTGTCATCACACCACTTTGGGACATTTATTTGAAAAAATAATGATCCATGCATTCACACCTTTAGAGAGGCTTCTTTCTCTGTGTTCCCCATTAAACAGGCAGAGTTCTGGGGTGCATCTTCCCTAGTCCCTCAGAAGAACTGCTTTGACTTTTGTGAGGATTTGCCGACAAACTGCCAGCCATTACCATCACCACCATGGTCATCAGCCCAATGGCAGAGTCAACATTATCACCACCATCATCTTCAGTATCACTATCGTAATTCTCCATAGTGTTCATCGTTCTATAGTTACAGAGCATTTCCCCATCCATCACCTCCTTTGGCCATCACAAGTAAACAGGGCATATGCTATTTTCCCCATTTTACACATGAAGAGATTGAGGACTAAGAGAAGTAAAATGATGTTATATAGTTATAGCAGAGTTGTATAGCTAATTGAAGGGAGGAGGGCAAGTCTGAAAGCAAGTCTTCTGAACCTGGTAATCATGGCCAGAAATTGATACGGTTGCTAGGTGAGCTGAGGGCAGGCTGCAGGACGCTTGGATTTGTTTAGTCAAAGTAGAACCTACTCTAGAGCTTTTTGTCTCTGTGGATTAGGTTATATGTGGAGGTAAAGCTGGAACAAGGAGAGGTGACCCCACGGTTTGGCCTGAGTAATATTGCCCACCAGCAATAAAATCCTCTAACACATAGGGGTGTCATGGAGACATTTTTGCTTTATTGACCTAGGGCCCAGACCACCGCCCCCACCTCCTGCAAGTTATCTGGCTCACGCTGATGGGCGTGGCATGGGGCAGTTTTATAACTCAGGAACGAAGAAGCAGCCTGGGGTTGGGAGGGCAGGGGCGGAAGTGTAGGACGGGAAGATTCTCATGGTGTTCGCTCCTGTCCGGCTGTAGGTTGGGCATGAGTGTCCATGGCTGCAGGAGGAGGGACTAGAAAGGGCTAGAACTGCCCGCCATGAGAGACCTGGTGGCAGAAGATGAGAACCAGAGGCTGCTAGAGCTGTTCGAGAACATGCACGAGCTGTGCTGCTCTCAGGCCCTGGGCACGAGGGGTGGCCCGCCATGCTCCTGCTCTGTGCTGAGTGGAGGCTTCAGGGAGTCCTGGAGTCTCTTGGCATGGTCCTTGATGTTCTCATCATGGGCAGTGATAATTGCTTTCCAGACAGTGGAACCAAACTAGGTGTAGCAGGAGCCAGGAAGTAAAAGGGCAGATGCCAATATGGTGATTGCCACTGACAGACTGGATGGTGGATACATGGGAAGCATCCAGGGCCAGATTAAGACAATGATTATTTTCCAGTTACCGGCTCCGGTATCAACATAATACAAAATAAAAAAGAAGGATAAGTGAGTTGACAAAATTCTCAATTCCTGTCATGATAACTTCTTTAATGCTTTCTTGAAATATTGTTTTTCATTTTTTTTCCCCAAAGAAATGTTTTTGGTGTTCCTGTTTTGCTGATGTAACATAAACAGCCTGGCATCATTAGCGCAGACTGGCAAAATAAGGGCACGCTTTTAATTAGGTGATCCAACATTGGGGCACGCTTTGGGGGACTTTGAAATAAATGGAGGCACTTTTTGGAGGTCAGAGTTTTGGGTTTTATGAATCTTAATTTATATAAAAAGAAAGGGTGACATTATTTAAAGTCTTAGGTTATTTCCTCAATTAACTGTGTTTCAGGGTAATGAAATAGTCCATGAGGGAAAGTTATCTTTTTTACTTATTTATTTTTTAAGTAGGCTCCACACCTAGCATGGAGCCCAACACGGGGCTTGAACTCACAGCCCTGGAATCAAGACCTGAGCTGAGATTAAGAGTCGGATGCTTAACGGATTGAGCCACCCAGGTGCCCTGAGAGGTTTTTGTTTTTGTTTTTAATAGAAAAATTCAAGCTACTAAATACAGAAAGAATGCTAGAATTAGAAATCCCCATTTTGCCAGTCCTAATGGAAGTGGATCTAGGCAATGGTCATCAGTGATGGGGAATGAATGGCAGTGAATGAGTCAGGCTGATACACCTTAACTCACTGACACCTTGAACATTACTAATAACAGGACACCAGACACTGTGTCTTCTGATGTTATGCAAAAGAAATACACTGCATCGCCTATTAAGTATTTTTGCCAGCTGACCGGAATTCTGAGTTTCACTACGTCTCCGGATCCAGCTAGGAGTTTAATAGAAAATACAGGGCACAGAGGGTTATGTTAGACAACACGATAGGGATACAATCAGTCAAATCCAGAATGTGGGAAATTCTATGGAATAAATGATGCAGTTTCTTCAACAAACAAATGGCAGAAAATGCAGAGAAGGGGAAGCTATTACAGGTTAAAATGAGACACAAGAAGCCTATAAGATTTGTCATTTAAATGCAATGTGTGGACCTCATTTGGATCTTGACTTGGGCAAACGAATCATAAAAACATGTTTTTGACATAATTAGAGAAATTCGAATACACACCAGGTATTAAATGCCATCAAGGAATTTTTTTATTAAATATGTAATTAATATGTTACATTAATATATGCCAATTAATAGTTTTTAATAATTAATAGTCATTAACGTATAAATATTGTATGTCACTGTAGTTTTTTTTAAAAGGCCTTGTCTGGAAGAGATACATACTGAAGCATTTGTAGATGAAATATGTCTGGGATTGACTTGAGATACTCTACGCAAAGAGAGTTCACTGGCTCAGTTTTCCTCTTTTGAAGGCTCTGCCTCCTTTGGGAAGAAGAAGTCTCAAGACATGGGATTGAAAAAGCTTCAGTTCTTCGAGTGATGATGAGATTTCAAAGAACAAGGGCTCTCTTCGATATATTTCTTGGCTGCATCTTCTCTGCCTCGGCCGTGCTAGGCCCAGTAAGTGGCTGGCTTCAGGAGGTTTGGGGGACTCCAGGCTTTAGAGGTTAGCACGTCCAAGTCCATGCCTGGAGCTGGGGATTGTTTGTCTCTCAGCTACACTCAGAAGATGAAGCCCTTTTGGAGGTAGTAGAGCTAGTACTAGTTAGGAGGGTGAGCTCTGCAGCTATTGCTTGGGATCAAACCTTGGCCACTTAATTGCTGGGTGACTTTGGGCAATTTGTTTACCTGAGCTTCTTCGAGGAACCCCATGACACACTTAGTGGTAGACCTCATGGAGACCCTCATGTACAAAATGGAGAGCATGACATTACCTGCCTCTCAGAGTGAATTTAAATGAGATAAATATATAATGCTCCCAGAACATATCCTGACTCAGTACAAGCTAGCTGCTTTGAGAAGTGGCTGAGCAGCTCTGGGAATGTAGGTGGCAGGAACTAGCGGTCTCCTCCATGTACCATAGTTAAGATGAATCAACTTGATTTCCTGTCCTCCAGGTCCTCAGCCCAAGAATCTGACCGCAGAGAGTAAGTCTCATTGTCCCAGCTGGGGTCACATGCTCACCAGTTGGCCTACAGAGGGTAGGGTACTTTGACCATGCAGCCTAGACATGGGGCAGGTGCAAGTCTCTCCAGAAGAAAACTGGAGCACTGAGTAATCCAAATTCCTGCTTCCTTCTAGATGCTGATTATACCAAAGATCCTGGAATATTCTGAAGCACCGTCAGGGAATATTGCCTATGGGGTGGGACTCTGCTTTGCCCTCTTTTTCACGGAGTGCTTGAAGTCTGTGAGTTTGTGCTCATGCTGGGTCTTAAACCAGCGCACAGGCATCAGGTTTCGTTCTGCTGTTTTCTCGTTTGCCTTTGAGAAGCTAATGCAATTTAAATCTCTAACACACATCACCACTGGAGAGGTAGGTGCCTGGGACTATATTGGAGGCCACACTTGCTTAGCTTTCCTCCAGACATCCCTGCCCTGGGGGCTGAGGGAGGGAGGAAAGGGAGTTAGGAGAGAAAGGAAATAATTCTTAGGGTGTGTGTGGATAATCATTAACAGTTGCCTCTGAGACCATAACAGCAGGTCAACAGTAACTGAGGGAGATGCCACTTGCATTCAGAGGCTTTGGACAAGATCGATTCATTCATTCAATACATACTTACTGAGGCCTACTCTGAGCCAGACCCTGCGGTAGGCCCTGGGGGATATAGCCGTGAACAAAAAGACACAAACCCTCAGTAGAAGCACCTTGGAAAGGGCATCCCCTCAGTCAGCCTGGGGAGGAGGGTATGGATGGATGGGATAGCTCAGGGAAGTCAAGGGAAAAGCAATCGTAGATCACCTCTCTGAGGGTTAATTCTTATCTGCAAAAGAGGAGTCCTTAGAGCTGCTTGGTGATTGTTCTTGGGGTATCAGTTCCCTGCTCTTGCTCCTCCTGCAACATAACACAAACAGACAAATGTTGACAGAGATTGGAAAAAGATGCTCCAACTTACGACCCAGGGTCATGGGAGTATTGGAATTTTGTACATTTAATTTCACGTTCCCTATTCTTCTATTGCTTACCAGTTGCCTTGAGGAGCATGAATGACTTTTATATTGAAACAGACATTTAAATTTTTGGAAAAGGCAGCACTGCTCTGACCCCTTACCCTCAAGCTAGACCCCTTAGTGATCTGGCATCAGCAACTGTCCAACCTTGCCTCCTCCCATCTCCCCTCCTCCAGCCCTAGGTTGGCTTCGTCCCTTCAGCCAGGCTAGGCTAACCTTCAGTCACCAGGCCTTTCCACTTCCTGGCAATGTTGCTCACATCACTCCCATGCTCTGCCCTTTTATAATCCCATTCACATGGATGTCCTCTCCTTCATGACAATATCGCCAAACCCCACCGTCCACTCCCAGTCCCCACCAAGCGCAAATCTGGCTGTCCCACTAACATGAGCCCCCTTCAAAGACACAAATCCTTTCAGATTCACCACTCTATCCCTCAAAATGCCGACATTTGAATTACACAGGACAGATGGCTGAAAAAACGTCTGCTAAATTAAGCACTTCCATCAAGTGGAAGCTTTCTCTAAATTCAACTGGTAGCCAACATAAGATATTTGTTATCATCATTACCCTTATTCTTCACCATTTTATTAGTCCTGTAACCTGAGGCAACTTGTTCAGTCTCTCTGAAGCTGTGGAATAATAAGACCAGCCTTATAGGATTGTTGTCTCATAGGATTAAATGAGTTAGTACATATAAAGCACATAGAAAAGGGACAGTGGTTCAGAAGTGTTAAATTGTATTGCTGATTTCTCTTAGGCCTTGAGCATGGGGACTCCCTGTCATCCTGCCTTTGACTGAAGTTGAGATCTGTGGCAGCCCTTCCCCCTGTTTATCTTAGGAGAGTCATCATAGTAATTATTAACTTCCACTGAGCTGGACATTGTCCCCAAGACTTCACCTCGTTAGCTCAGTCAGTCTTCTGACAACCCTCTTATGAGGTAGTTTCTGTTATTGTTCCTGTGGTCACAGAGGTAGAAACTGAGGCACGGAAGGAGTAGGGACCGTATACAAGGTCATGGGATTGGAAAGCAGCAGAGCCTGGCTGCAGGGTCCAGGCTCTGAACCAGTGCACTTAACCTGCCTTGCCAAAGAGACTTTCTGCACTGAGGCCTGCCCTGGTTCCTTTTCCTGTGTCTCTGTCCTGAGCACCTGCTGCGTGCAAGGCCAATTTCCCCCAAACAGCCTCCTGAACATAAGACAGAATGGCCCACTTGGAAGTAGCTGCTCACATGAGGAGTCCTATTGCCTCCATAAATTTTATTTTTAAAATTAATTAAAAAAACACCTGCATATGTTCTCGGAAACAAAATAAAGTAGAATAGATGACTCCCCAGACCCCGTCACTTCCCTAATGCCTGGAGGTGACCACCGCTATCAATCTGGCTTGTGTTCTTCTAGACTTTTTAAAGTATGTTTAGGTACACATGCAAGTTACCCATAGAAAACATATTGTATCTTGCGCCTGTGTTTTTACATAGATGATACTACATTTTAGTTTTCTGCAGATCTTCCTTGTTCCTTTTCAAGGACACTTACTTATAATTGTAGCATTTCCTTCCCCCCTCCCATTTCTACTGAGATATAATTAACATATAATGTTGTATTAGTCCAAGGTATACAAGGTAATGATTTAATCTGTGTTGCAAAATAATCACTACCAAGAGTTTAGTTACCATTCATCACCTTACATAGTTATAATTTTTTGCCTGCAATGAGAACTTTTAAGATCTACTGTCTTAGGAACTTAAAGATACACAATACAATATTAACTATGGTCACAATACTTACTTATCTTATAGCTAAAATTTTTACCTTTTGACCACCTTTATCCATTTCCCCCCACCCACCTTAGAGCATTTTCAGTGTGGCAAAATTAAGTGTTTTATATGCATTATCTCATCAATGCTATGGAATAGGTTGTATTATTATCCCCACTTTACTGATAAAGGCAACCAAGGCACAGAGATTCTACAGCTAGTACATGACCGGTCTGGGACATGAACTCTGACAGGTTGCTCCAGGACCCAATATTATCTAATACTCCTTGGGTGGATGCTTTAACCTTTCCCTACCAATGGACATTTAGAATGTTTCCAGGGTTTTGCTGCTAATAAGCACAGCTGCAATAAATGTCCTTGTGTGTGCTTCCTCTCGTGTGTGTGAATGTTTCTCAACAGAGAAATGAAATAGCCAAGTCATGGGGTTTGTGCTATTGTTAACTTTTAAGGATACTGTTCAACTCCCTTCTGAAGTGGCTGTACCAAGCTAGGATCTCTCATACACTTCAAATTTTTATAAAGATTCAGCCTGGGGCCCATCCTGGGAACTAGAAGGAGATTAGTTTAAAGTGAAAAGGAAATCACTTCTTAAGGCATTCAGACTGGTCATTCTAAAAGACATTCATGATTTGAATATTTCTTGATTTGCAGCGTCAGCTTTTATGTAACATGGAAATGGGCAGTATGTGTTAGGGAGCAGGGCAGTGGACAGAAGAGTCTATAGCAAGATAGAAAAAGAAGGATAAAAAGATTTAGCTCCTGCCTAAAAAATTTCAGCCATTAATAGTAGTAGTAATAGTAGAATGAATAGGATAGAATAAGGTAGGAGACTAGAAGTAACTCTCTGGGGAATCTGGATATGAGAAGTAGTAGCAATAGTACAGTAAAATATAACTTTTATTGAGCACAGCCCGTGTGCAGATACTTTATATTTCATTGACATCCTCACAACAACCATATAAAGTGGGTATAATTATTCCAGCTTCACAGGTGAAGAAGCTGAGGCTCAGAGTGGCATAGTAATGGGCCCAGGGTCACAGAGATTAAGAGGAGAGCTTGGTATTTTTGTCTCTACCACCGTGCCTCCCAAGCCTTCACATCCCCGGCACGTGTAGCCCCTTCTAGGTACCTGAAGAGGTGATACCTGTGGGGCTTTGCTGTCTTACAGGCCATCAGCTTCTTTGCCAGTGATGTAAACTACCTATTTGAAGGGATGTACTACGGCCCCCTGATCTGGATCATCTGTTCATTGCTGATTGCCTGCACTGTCACCTCCTACCTCATTCTTGGACCCACTGTGCTCTCCACCACTCTTTGCTACCTCCTGATTTTACCAGTGGAGGTAATGTCTTTCTTTGCCACCCGTTGGATGTTGGATATTCCCCACAACTCCCAGGGCTCTGGAATCTGGGGTACTTCTGAGTGGAAATATTGACTCCTGTTGACTGTTGATTCTACTGTGGTTAAGTTTCAGCTTCCATTTCTGCCTCAAGCTATTCTCTGGCCACAACATTGGCCAAAGAAATAAGAGGTGAATATGATGTGCGAAAGTCCATCTCATAGATTTCCGTGAGGGACCCTCTGCTTCACAGACTTTCATTAGTAGATGTCCTCTATGTAAGGTTTTTGTTCCTTCTCTTCTACCCAGAATGTGCTAATGTAATAGCCCAGATAGCATTTAACATTTGGCTGAGCACAGTATAAGGGGGGAAGGGAAGCAAATTTGCTGACAAAGATTCAGGTGAAATAAAATTGGGCAAAACAGGAAGTGACTCTTGGATTATGTGTGCTCTGAATTATTGAAATCAAGGGTTTTCCTCCCTCAGCACAGGTATTCTGATCAAAAGGTGATTGTAACTGTTGGTGGGATTAGGGTTCCCAAAGGCAGAGGAGTCATATTTCTGTTTAGTTAGCCTGGCTTGGGACACAGGAGAGAAACACCCCCAGGATGTATGAGACAGGTGCTCTAAGGCATGATGGAGAGGTTTCTGTTGGAAAGTCTTCAGCAGGACCCTAGAATTTAGAATCACAATGGATTCCAACAGGGCAGGATTAAATCCAGGTATTCAGTCCACATCTGCATTTTACCTTTGAACATACTCCTAGTTGCCATACTTATGCCTGGGTGAACTCTCCTGCCCTTGTCAAAAGAAGCTGTTGCTGCATCCTGATTGCAGGTGTTCCTGATCAAAAGGATTGTTAAGATATACAAACACACCTCTGAGATCAGTGACCAGCGCATCCGTGTGACCAGTGAAGTTCTCACCTGCATTAAGCTGATTAAAATGTATGCATGGGAGAAACCATTTGAAAAAATAATTAAAGGTACAGAAAATCTGGTTTTCTGCTCAGCGCCTTGGGATGTCACGGTGGGCCAAGCCTCTCACTCACCCTTTGGGTTGTTCTTTCATGCTCTGGGAGTTGTTCGGTGCTCTTTGGAGAATATTCTTAGGGTTAATTTCAGTGCCTTTGCTTTTTATCTGTCAGACCTCAGAAGAAAGGAAAAGAAACTATTGGAAAAGTCTGGGATCATCCAGAGCCTGACCACTGCCTCCGTGTTTATAGCCCCCACATTGACCACAACGGTGATGTTCCTCATCCACACAGCTTTACAACGGAAACTCACGGTTTCAGGGGTAAGTGCTTGGGGTGCTTTGTTTTCCCCTCATATTGATAGGGAGTTTTTCTTTTGTGTGTTTTCCTAGATCATGTCCCTCAAAGATCTGAAGGTTTTGCAAATGGATAATAGATGTTGATTTTGATTTTCCAGACTTTTAGGATGCTCAAACTTTCTTCCATCTCAATCTGTCTGAAAAACTGACATCCCTTGTATAGCAACTATGGGAGGGAGGGATGACAAAGTTATCTGGGGATACAGGGGAGGTGAAATGTGTAGTTAAAACCCTGATGATTCTGATACATGCCTTGAGGTTGAGAATCCTAAATTAAGGAGTTTGTTCGAACCCAAAATAGGGCCCTGAAAATACACCTTAAATAAAAAGCTAGAACTTCTTTTGCCTTCTCTTTGTGGTCTGACCCTGGCCCAGAAAAGCTGCAGCTGCCTTTTAGGGGTAGAATCCCAGTTTTCTGAGGAGAAAAGCCAGGGGGCTGCTTTGGGAAAAGTTGGAATCCAGATAGGGCTTGGGGAAGGACACTGCACCCAAAGCAAGAGGGGGGCGGGGAGCGTTGGAGAGCCTGCCAAGGGTTTGTTTGTGCTCCATACAGCAGGCACTTCTACTTGATCCAGACACGGAGAAGCCCCCTGAAGGCTTGAGGGTGGACGCAGGGGCTTTTATAGGAGAGACTCTCAGCAGGAGTTCAAGGTCACATGACACTCACACAGTGAAGGATGAAGAAGGGAGTGGAGGTGGGGTGTGGATTGGAAAGTCCCCAAGGTACTTTAGGTCACATTCTGAGATCCTGAGAGCCGTAGGTGGTCTGCTGCAGTCAGGAAAAGTCTCCAGGAGAGAGTGAGGCATGGATTAGGCTTGAAGTGCAGGGACATTTGGAATATTAGAAAAGAGTAGAACATCTAAGGCAAGGAAAACTGAATACGATCATAACAGCAATAAGAGTATCAAGCTCTGTTAGCAGTAAACAAGCTCTCTCATATGTACTTTCTCAGTGTTTCCCTGGACTTTATTCCTGTACCCACTTGATGATTTTGACACTATGCAAGTGGGAAAACTCAGCTTGTTGAGGGAGGGGCCCTGGCCAAAGTTGCAGAATCTCCCAGTCGCTAAGCTACAACAGGAGACAGGCCTACAGACATGAAGACATTAAGACGATTGCTCTTTCCCCACTCTTTCCAGTCTCCCCAAAATACTGGCTCTGTCCCTGCCACGGGACAGACCAGCCTATTGGAAGCTGCAGGGTCTGGCTCTGTGGCTTCTGGCTCCGGGATAGGGGCCTCAAGGGATGGCCCTCACCATCTCCTCCTCTCTTTGCCCAGGCCTTCACTGTGGTGGCCACCTTGATTCCCATGCGGCTGTGTGTGTTCTTTGTGCCCTTCGCAGTAAAGGGCCTCACGATTTCCAAGTCTGCGGCGGAGAGGTTTAAGGTAAGTGGTCAGAGGACTGTTTACATGGCTCTCTGTTTGGGTGTTCATTTGCCTTCAGCCACCGAGATGTTCCTCCTGAAGGTGACCCCAGGGCAAGGCAGATTGGCTAACTCAGTGACGTCCTGTACCCAGGCTGGGGTGGGGGCTGGGAAGACAGATTAATCAGGCCCTGGGGAGGTCTTAGGATAGTCTATACAAACCAGGTCTCAGACAGGAGGTCTACAGACCCTGTCCAGGTTTGTATAGGGTTACCATGATGGTTTTGCTTTAAAAAAAAAAATCATATTTGTTGCTTGCATTTAAAAACCTGGAAATTCTACATAAAAATCAGATTTCTGGATTTTTCTGAATAATCAGAAGATCTAGGAATATCAGACCCACATTTTGCTGTGGCTACAAACAGCTGGAGCTGAGGGGATAGTTGCCCTATTAGATGAGGCAGCGAGATCCAGTTTGCTGCAGACCACCACTGAACATCCACTACCTAGAGATGAAACCATTGTTCAAAATGTCAAGAAGTATCTTTCTAGATCTCTTTCTAAGCAAATCTCCAGGGAGAGACGTGTGCCTCTAATTTGACTGCAGTGGGATCATACTTCCTACCCCCCTCTTTTAATGCTAGCACTCACACACGTTTCCCCGTCAGGGAGGAGGAGACACAAAGAGGAGTGACCGGCTCATGGTCACACTTTGAAATGTATGGCCCCCAACAGTTTCCCACCAGGTGCTACATGGGCAGACCTTTTTACTTTGAATAGTTATAAATGAAATTTAATTAGAAAAGTGGCACATCTATCTGATGATTCCACAGTGTTGTCACCCATGTAAAATGAAACAGGAAAGAACAGAGTGGGCAGTATGCAGATATCAAAGAGTGGCCCAGTGGTCCAAAAGTTGGAAAACCCTGATCTAGAATTCCCACCAGCAGAACCTGGCTCCTTCTGAACTAGTGGTGGTTCTTCTGGCTTTTACTGTTTATTAGGAGTTTATAAACCAGACTGATTGGCAGGCCAGCGAAATGGTCACACATTCCTATTAAACTAAAGAACTGAATTCCTCCTTCCTCCTTTCTCTTTGTGCAGAAATTTTTCCTCCAGGAGAGCCCTGTTTTGTATGTCCAGGCACTGAAAGATCACAGCAAAGCAGTGGTTTTGGAGGAGGCCACCTTGTCATGGCAACAGACCTGCCCTGGGACTGTCAATGGGGCCGTGGAGCTGGAGAAGAATGGGCATGCTCCCAAGGGGATGGCCAGGGCTCAGCCAGCTCCAGGAGCCCTTGGGCCAGAGGACACAAGGGACAGCCTAGCCCCAGAGTTGCACAAGTTAAACCTGGTGGTGTCAAAGGTAACATTATCCAGGCCATGCTGGCAGGCTGACTGCCAGACTTTCGGGGCCCAAGGCTCAAGCTTCCTGACACTTCACCATTTCCCTGGCTAAAAACTGCCGTCTCTAAATCCCTCTTTTAAATACAAATTGTTCACAGAGGGCAAGCACAGGAAATCTTTCATACTTCAGTGAGAATCAACTGAACATCCAGAATTTTTTTTTTTTTTTTTTTTGGAGTAACAAGACCCAGACTAGTATGCTATATGCTGCGAGAGAAGGGGAAGGAGACTAACATTTATTAAGTTGCTAGTATGTGCCAATTTGGTTGTTCTGTGAACTCACTTCATCTGGCTTCTTCTCTGACTAACGTTTGCAAGGGCAGGCTTCCCTTCTTGTCCAAATTTCACCTCTGAACTTTCAAGTCAAACTTGATTGCATCCCTCCCCTCCCACCAATGCAGTCCATTGGTGACGTTTGTCAGCTCTCCCCTGAATCCAGCCGCCTCTCACCAACCATCCCCCCAAACCACTGCCCTAGCCCCAGCCACCACTGTGCTGTTCCAGCTCCTCTAGGAGCCTCCTCATCAGTCCTTCTGTTTCCACTTTTGCCTTCTTACCATCCATTACCATGCAGTAGACCGAGGGCTCTTTCTAAACCATAAACCAATTCAAGTCACCCTCTTGCTTGAACCCCTTCAGGGACCTCCTGCTGCACTTAAGATACAGCCCAGGTATCCCCCAAGCACCCTGCCCACAGCTCTCACTCCTTCCCTCCACACCAGCGACACTAGCCCTCTTGTAGCACTTTGGCAGCCAACCCGGTTGCTCCCACAGCCTGGAACGACCAGATCTTCCTGTGTCTGGCTCTTTCTTGTCATTCAGGTCTCAGCTGCAATGACAACTGCTTTAAGAAGCCTTTGCTGGCCAACCCATCTAAAATCGCTTTGGTTCATGGTAGCCAATTCATTTTACTTAAATCATTTATCATCATCTGATATTATTTATTTATTTCGTGGTTTACGTCTCCTCACTAAAATGTAGCATGAGAATTCTTTTCTTCAGTACTTGGTACGGTGGGAGAAACTCAAACACTATTTGAGGGAGGTGTGAATGAATAAATGAGTGAACGTATGCTTGAATTCTGTGAGGCTGGCTTCACTGTCCCCGTTTTACACATGAAGAAACCGAGGTACGGAGAGGCTAAGTGACTTGCCCAGGATCATAGGGTAGAATAGGTGCAGATCTGGAATTCGGGTTTCTTGCCCGACAGGACCACCTATCCATGAATTCCTCTCTACCGCCTCCATGTAACTTCCTTCCTTGGTGGCAATGAGCTTTGCTAGTCTGAGGGGCCTTGGGGTGGGTGTGGTTATTTGTTTTCTGTTTGTCCTTTTGTGTTCAAACAACAAACCCACCCTGAGTGAGTAGGAGGGTTTGTGCTGTCCCAATGCCACTCTGTCCTCCTTGGCTTTGCAGGGGACCATGTTGGGGGTCTGTGGCAACACCGGAAGCGGCAAAAGCAGCCTGCTGTCCGCCATCCTGGGGGAGGTAAGTGACTTGTGACCGCATGCATGCGCACCCATGGGCGGTCCAGGGACTCCCAAGCTTGAGTTCCCCCAGTCAGCCACACCATCGCTTTCTTGCTCAATGGGGTCTGACCCAATACACTTTTTATAAATTGAGAGCAGTTGGGCATGCATCGAGGGGGAGGTGTGTTATAAATATACCTCCTTCTCATCCTCTAGCCAGGAGTGAGATATCTTAGATCCCCTGGAGGTCTGCCTTCACCTGTTCTCTGTGCTCTCCTCACCCTGTTTGTAATCAACCAGCTCTCAGGGTGATGATACAGTGTGTCTCAACTTTTAATGTGATGATAAAAATCATTTCATGAAGCCCCAACTCAGAATGGGACATATGTCCCTTGTGAGACAGCATCAGGAGTGCGATGTGGTGGGAGAAAGGAGGAGGAAAGAAGGAGGGTTGGGGGATAGGAGGCCTTCCCAAGTGGGATGGGACAGTCTTACTCGCACTCCAGCTGTAGAATTTACATGTCTGCCGGGTGCCCCTGCCCTTGAGATCTGAACTGTCCAATTCCACTGTCGGTGGATATTCTTGAGGTCTGCTTGGTCTGTAGCAGGCAGACATGTGGCTCAGCCCACCCTTTCTCTAGTTTCCAAAAAGCCCCAACTTGTTCCCCCCAAACAACTGAGGTCATATTGCACACCTTTCACTGAACAACACCTTACAACAGCCACAACACCTGGTGTGCATTTATGGCCACCTCCCCAAGGGGGTTCTCACCAGCACTTCCCCACTCAGCCCCAGCCTTTCCCAGTCCTGGGCTTCTCTCTCTGCCCCCTCCTTTCTCTGCCCATCATCCCTCCCTCCCACGTTGTTGGGAGAACAAGAAGGTTCTTCCTTTATCCAGCTCCTCCCTCAACTCCTTCTCCCAAATATTATAGCCAAATTTATCATCTCCTTGGAATGTAGTCGTATCATCCATAGAACTCTCTCCCGACAGCTCACTTCTTCATGCTCCACATATGATGGCCTTGCCCCAACATCTTGGCAATGGGGAAGATAAGATTCAACTTTTAAAAAAATAGTAAACATAATTTGAATAGTACTTACATGCCAGGCCCGGTGCTAAGAACGTCCCATTTTTTTTTCCTTCAACCTGAAAACAACCACATGAGGAAGGCACAGACATTATGGCCAGTTTATGGGTGAGCAGATGAGGTTCAGAGAGGTGTCTTGCCCAAGGTCACATGGCAGGCGAAGGGGGAACCAGGGTTGAAACCCAGGTCCACATGGTGTCAGAGCTTTGCTTTTCCCCCTAGCAGCATTTCCTGGTAGCCTCCATCCAAGGCCACTTTTCCTTGTGACTAGTAGTTTCTCAGTTTCCTCTTGAAATAAACCAGTCACTGTCCATCTAATAAAGGAAAAACAAAAAGATGTCATTTTAAGGTTTTGTTCTTGTTAATTAAAGCCTGCCTCCAAATCAGGAGTAGGAACATAGAATCATAAAGAGGGAGGGGCACAGGATGATGAGGTCTAATGCTGGGGTGGTAGGGACGGGGGTTATGGCCTTTTTTTAAAATTGTGTGATAAATTTAAAATTTATCAAACAGAAAAGTGAGAAGACACTAAAGAGCCTTATACCCACCTCTAGATTCAACAGTTGATAGCATCTGCATTTTTGCCACATCTATGTAGAAACAAATTTCATAGAACTATTTTTTAAAAGATTTTATTATTTATTTGAGAGAGAGAGAGAGCGAGCCCACAGGGAGAGAGGGAGAAGCAGGCTCCCAGCTTGATCCTAGGTCCCTAGGATCATGACCTAAGCCGAAGGCAGACACAACCATCTGAGCCACGCAGGTGCCTTTGTAAAACTATTTTAAATTACAGAGATTATGAGACTTTCCCACTTACTACTTCATCATGATGTCCCCCAAATAAGAACATTTTCCCATCTGTGCACAATGACATTATCACACCTAAAAACATTGGTAATAAATCTGTTGATATTCAGGGGTAGTCAGAGATGACCTGGAACTTTCTGTCTCACTGTGAAGAGCATGGACGCACCACTTGCTAGAGAATGGGGCTGGGGAAATAACAGAAAAAAAAGTATGGGGTTTCTTCAGTGCAGACCTTGGATTCAAGTCATAGCAGGAACTGGACTGGCTTAGCTCTGGCTGCTGCCCCATGTTCCCAGGACCTTCCCTCAGACTCACTGGTGGGCCTGGCAGGACCATGTTAAAAGTGCCATTTACATAAGAGAGCCCCCAGGAACCTGGAGGGCAGTGGGGCCTTGGGCCCTGCAGCTGCTGAGCCAGGCAGGGTCCTCCCCTGTTCTGCCTGGTCCTGAGGCTGGACTCACTCTGCTGCAGATGCACTTGCTGGAGGGCTCAGTGGGGGTGCACGGAAGCCTGGCTTATGTCCCCCAGCAGGCCTGGATCATCGGGGGTAGCATCAGGGAGAACATCCTCATGGGAGACCAGTATGACAAGGCCTGGTAAGTTTCTGGGAGGGTCCAGGAGGGACACAGGTGCATGGGGCTGGTTGGGGGAGGGATCCCCTGCGGCTAATAGTAATTGGACAGCTGCTAACCCTTGCTGTGAGCTCACTTATATGCATCAACGTATGTTCTCCTCACTGTCAAAGAGAGATTATTATCATATCCATTTTCTAGATGAGTCATCTGGGGCCCCAAGAGGTTAAATAATTTGTCTAAAGTCACAGAGCTTGGAGGATATGCTAGAATCACGATTCGAACCCAGTTGTTATCAGAAACTTCATGTGTAGCTGTTATACTCTGTGAGTCAAAATAACCCTCCCCCTCTAAAAACATTACTTTAAAACTTCATTTGTATTAATTAATTCTCCACCTCTAAGTCAAAAGGGTGATGAGGTCATGTGATGTAGAAGAAAACAGTTTGGATTCATGGTCTGGTGGGCCGCCCACCACCATCCTTGCCCTTCGTGGCCTCTCCCTCCCAGAGTCCAGGGCTAACCTGCTTGAGACACGTGCTTGGAAGTCTGTTCAATGGTTCAAAGCTTCTCTGAATGCTACAGTTGTGCTTCCAAGTCTGGTGGACCCTGGCCTCCTTTCACTGTTTGCTTGATGTTGCAATCTGCCCCCAGTAGCAACACTGAGGGGCATGTAGGGGTGTGAGATCTCCAGCTGGCTGTCCTGTGGGCTCCGCAACGTCAGGTGCAACACCAGCTCAGGGGCACCCTGCTTGCCCAACCCCCATCTTGCCTGCTTCTCTTCCCAAGTTGCCCAACTCAGTTTAATGGCATCACTGAGCTGGGTATCCCAAGGAGCCTGATGCCTCCTCCTCTGATACTTCCCGTCTAATTGGTCACCCACCTTGGACAACTCTATCCCCTAAATAGGTCTTGTCTTTCTTCTTCTCCATCTCCACTGCCAGTCCTTGCCTGTGATCTCTTGCTTGACTGTTCCCACTGCCCCTGCCTTTGGCTCCCTGTCTCCAGTCTTCTCCTACTCTGCCCCTGCATCTTGGGTCCCGCCTCTAGGGTAGTCATCCCAAAACATAGCTCTCACCGTCATTGCTCTGCTTTCACACTGATAGAACTCATTGGGCAGTTTGGAAGTATTTGGTCAAAAATAAAAATGCCCCAATTGTTAGACTTAGCACTGCTAGGTAATGAATGCATAGATGGTATCACCCATGGGCACAAAGGCCCATCTACAAGAGTGTTCACACTACACATTGTTCATAGTAGCAAAAGACTAGAAACAACCCCAATGTCCATCACAGGGACACTGGTTAAATAGTTTATGGTGCAGCCATATAACAAAATATTATGGTGCCATTAAAATAATACAAACCTATATATGCTACACACAGACATATGCAACCACGTTATTTCTGAATGAATACGTAGGAAACTGTAATAGTGGCTGCTTCCATGGAAAGCAACTTAGAGTCAAAGACAAGAGAGACTTGCTTTTCCCTGTCTTTTTGTTGTTGTTCTGTTCAAATATTTACTAAGTGCGTGTATTAGACGGAAAGAAATGAAGGGAAGAAGGAAATGCAAAAAGCCTCCTGTGCTTTACTGTTAAACTCAGGATCAAGTCCAAATTTCTTAGCATAGAATGCAAGACCTATCTCTTCCCAGCTTGGGAAGGCTGGAGGGTCTGTGGCTGGGCCAGTTGTCCCTTTAGCAATCTGTCCTTCACAGGTATCTCCAGGTGCTCCAATGCTGCTCCCTGAACAGTGACCTGGAAATTCTGCCCTTCGGAGACATGACCGAGGTGAGTGGGAGGCGAGCATCCCCCATCTCCATTGTGATGGTGCCTTTGTAATGGTTTTCTGGGATCCTCAGGCTGCCTCCCTGGGTAGGTAGAGGGGGGACTCCGGCAGTTTGCCCGAAGCAGCCCATGGCCCTGCAGCTGCTGCCTCAAAGCCTTCTCCCCCCAGGAAGGAAACTGGGGTTCATCTTACAGTGAGAGTTGGCAAAGAGCCTACCTTACCCCACAAGGATGGGGAGCCGACCTCGAACTCCTCCTTTTGGAGCAAGAGGAGTGGAGACCCAATGAAAATGAGAAACCTCCCATCCCTCCCCATTTCCTCCCCTCTCCCACCTCCCACCCTGCCCTCTCTGGCCAGCTCTTCTTTTGCCAGTGGGAACAGCCACCATGGCTTCCCAGGGGCAACGCTAGTCACACTTTCTTGACAATTCATCATCTTTCACACCTGTAGACACCTTTAATCTACACAAGACCTTTCTAAGATAAAAGCAATATTGTTGTATTATCTGTTGTCTCAGTCTGCTGAGCACTTACCAGATGCAAAAGACTACTGTAGCAACTTGAATGCATTGTCTTAGGTGAGCCTCAGGTAATTCTAGGAGGTCGGTGCTCTTATTATCCTTCTTTTAAAGGTGGGTCTGTAAACCTTTGACGGCAGAGTGCTCAGTTGTCTTGTTCAGGGTTATCTCTTCAGTAGAAAGAAGATGGTCTGGTCTGTAGAATGGCATCAGTGAATATGGACCTCATCAAGCTTGAGGTTTAGATGAGTTGATACATACAAAGTGGGGTGAACATGCTCGGCTGGAGTGGGTGTTAGCTTATCATGTGAGCACAGTAGGCACTTAGTAAGCACCTGCTGAGTGAGGACTGAATGTGAAATTAAGCCTTGGCTCCAGGCAAAGCAGCCTGTCCAAGGGCACACGGTGCTGAACCAGAGGCAGGGTAGTGACTAGAGGTCTCCCTGCTGCTCTTTAGACTCTGCTGCTTTTCTATAGAGACCACAAGAGTTCATGGTAGAACAGGGACTGGGACTTAGCCCCTGGCGCCCTTATCCTCAGGGCTGACTGAGGGATAGTCCAGCCAGCAGGTGCCTGGCATGATAGTCTGCACACGCTGTTCAGTAATTCTGGTTGCTTGTTACTGACTCTTAGTATCTCCTGACATAAGGCGTTGTGTAAAGTGTCCTTCCCATGACAGCAACAATAGAGCCCCTTCTGGCCAATGTAGCCCTGTCCTGTGGACTTGGCTGTGCACAGTGCAGTCTTCAGCAACGAGGGCTGACGGTCCTGCAAGTGGATGGTTGCTGTCAACAGAAATTTAAAACCCAAATAAGATGTAAGGAGGTGCTCTTTCTTAGGAATGATTTGTTTTATTAACTAAATTGCTAAAGTTTTAAAATGTCACCTGAGATGTTGAAGGGTTTAGAAACATTGCATCTAATTATGAGTTATAAAATTTTAATTAACTGAAAATCAGTGTTTCATTCCCTACTAAGCAAATTTTGAAAAAAAATTTTTAAATACCAGGGGTGCCCAATCACAAGGTGTCTAGGAGTGTGCCCTGAGGGGGTTCAGTGTGTCACATCTGGCCACCTGGCTGGTTTGAGCACACCTCACTGGGCTCATCCTCTAGACACAGTGCCTTTGGCTGTCTGTTTGCAGATCGGGGAGCGGGGCCTCAACCTCTCTGGGGGGCAGAAGCAGAGGATCAGCCTGGCCCGTGCCGTCTACTCTGACCGCGAGCTCTATCTGCTAGACGACCCTCTGTCTGCTGTGGACACCCTTATAGGGAAGCACATCTTTGAGGAGTGCATTAAGAAGATGCTCAGGGGGAAGACGGTCATTCTGGTGACCCACCAGCTGCAGGTGACTACCCTTCCAGGGCTCTGGCCACGACTGATGGCTAACATAGATCCTCACATTTCTGCCATTGATTCCGTAACAACCTCACCGTGGCTACCCCTTCATCTCAGACTAGACCACAACATTTGAGGAGCATTGTAAAAAACCTGGATCTCTTCTGCTTTCCACGTGGAGAGGACAGGCTGGTAAAAGATTTCTGTGGCTGGTAAAAATCGAAACCAGATTTGAAGGTCTCCTTCAAGATTTTATGGGTTGGCTCCTACTTTTAAAGTTATGGAAAAAGGAAACAGATCTTTCAGAGAAGAATTTCCCAAGTCTCATGTTCTTTGATGAAGTGCAGTGACCATGTGCGGGTGGGGCTGCCTCTCATAATGCCTTTACCCTAGGTATTTCCATACTTGGTTTTGGCCTCAAGACGTATTTATTATTTATCCCTCTCCTTCCATTTTGGCCTATTTTGGGAAGGGTACAAAATATTTCAGACATAAAGACAGTTTATAAAATAATCTACTGAAAACCCATGTGTCTATCACCCACATGACAGAAACACAGATCACCTCTCAGATTGCATTCTGAGTCCCCTCACTTTGCTATTGGTCATTCTCATGCAGGTCTCCATACCCTTACAACATGTGTATAAATCTCTAGACATGATAAAGTGTCCTTCTGCGTATTTTAAAGCTTTATATAATTGACAGTTTACTTTCTATGTCCTTCAGTAATTTGCTTGTTTTGCTCGGCATTATATTTTTGAGATCTTCCATGTTGATACACGCAACTTGATTTAATTCTCACTGATATAGCATTCCAATATCTGAATATACCAGAATTTATTCCCCTAGGATGGACATCGAGGTTGTTTCCCATTTTTCACTTTTACAAAAAAAAAAAAATGCTTCGGTGTACATCTTTTTATATGTGTCTTTTTGCATGTTTGCGAGTTTGGTGGAGTAGAGGTTTAGGAGTCCAGTTGTTGGTTCATAATTCTTAAATATTTAATTTTACTAAGTATTATCAAGTTGTTTTCCCAAGTATTTGCACTAATCTATAACAACACCTACCTTTTACGAGAGTTCCCTATACCTCCAGTCATCACCAGTGCTTGGACTTAAGCAGTGTTTTAAGATTTTTGCCAATGTAGGTATATAAAAAACATTTTATTATGATTTAAATTTACATTTTCCTTTTGAATGGTGAAGTTGAATATCTTTTTGTATGCTTACTGATGGCCTTATTTCTTCTGACTCTTCAGTATTTAGCATTTTGTGACCAGATCATTTTCTTAGAAGATGGGAAAATCTGTGAAAAAGGAATTCACAATGAATTAATACAGAAAAAGGGGCGATACGCCGAACTCATCCAGAAGATGCATGGAGGAGGAACCACACAGGTAATTTCCACCCCACTGCACCCTTACTGCCCAAAGGGAGGAGCACCCCCTGCATTCATGGCATGTGCTTTCTCCCCAGGACAAACTGCAGGACACAGCAAAGCCAGCAGAAGACCCTCAAGTGCAAGGGCAGGCCCAGACCACTGGCCAGGAAGAGCCTCTCCATGAAAATGCTGGTAATGGTGCTGGGGAGAAGGGAGAGCACATCTGCCAACCTGCCTGGCTCCTCCAGAGGTCCTGGCATCTCCTCCTGGACCCCAGACGGGGCCATGTCCCTCACTGTCTAGGATTCTAGACCTCACATACACAGGTTATAGATCCATGTAGTTGAGGGCTGTGGGGTGAGGACTGTGCTGGTCAGAAGGCCTGAGATCCTACAGGTGAATGCTATGGGAGGCAGAGCTGAGGGTGTGCAGAGACAGAGGCAGGGTGTGGGTAGTGTTGGCCCAGAGCAGCATAAATTTAACTGTAAGGCATTTAGACATTCATGCATTACATGTTTGTTGAAAACAAAGGTATTAGAAATCAGAAATTAATTGGGCCCAGTCTTGGATATCCAGAAGCTCAGGGCCTTGCTCTTCTCTAAGACAGGGCAGCAGGGCAGAAAGACAGTTCTGGATTTGAATTCCAGCTCTCTGCTCACAAAGTTTTGTGACCTTGGCCAAGCAACATAACCACTCTGAACCCTCATTTGCAAAAGTGAAGGTAATAGTGCCTTACTTTGCGGTGTTGTTGTGGAGATAAGAGGAAGTCAGGCATAGGGAGGCCTCAGGATAGTGCCTGACATATTGGAGCCTCCTGTAACCAAGAGCATTTTCAGCTGTGAAAGTCGGAAAATGATTTGAGCAGAAAAATAATTTGAAGGAAAAAGTGTAGATCACAGAATAAAAGGAAAAGTTGAAGAACTGGGCCTCAGCAATTTTAGAGTGTAAGTAGCAGGAATAAGTGCAGACTTTTTTGAAGAAAACCTACTCCAAATATTTCCCATCCTAGTGTGAGTTCCCTCAAGATTCAAATTCCAGGAAGAGAGCCCTCTTCCCCAGGAGAAATTAGGGTGTTATTAGAAGAAGGGAGAGCCTCAGGCGGAGACAATAGACAACCCCACTGGAGTGCGGCTTCCTGTTGTTGCTCTTATCGTTAGCAGCATCTACTGGTATTTTCATGTACTGGTCTCCCTGCCCTACTCTAGGACAAGAGTCTGTCTGAGCTAGTGCTACAGCTGTTTTCCGAGGACTTCTCAGAAGCATATTGCTGCAAAGCATCTTAGCAACCATCTATATAGACCTGCCAGTTGTCAGATGAGGAAACAGAGAGATTAAGTGATTTGCCTGAGATTGCACAGTATTGTAATGACCATTCTGGAACCCAGTTTTCTGGTCCCAGATCATTGCTTTCTTCATTCTCTCCTGCTGCCTCTCCCAACCCAACAAGTTCTTGGAAACCCCAACCAACCCCCCCAGGGTTATTGAATGGCTGGAGACGAAACCTCTTTCCGGGCTCTGGAGTCCAGGTGAAGAGTTACCTTCAGCAGAGTCTTCCATGGAAACATGCTGGTTAGAGTTGGGCTTGGGTAGGGCACTGAAGCTGGAAGGTGAGGAAGCTGGTAAAATGTGGAAGCCAGGGGCAAAACGCTTTGTAAAAGCTCTTCTTGACCTTGATAGACATGCAAGTGATTGAGAGGCATATCATTTCTTTCTTCTCTTACTCTCACCCAGTGCTGGAAAATCAGCTCACAAAGAAGGAGAAGATGGAAGAAGGGTCCCTGAAATGGAGCGTCTACCACCACTACATCCGGGCAGGTGGAGGTATGGTCTGTCAGCTGCCATGCCAGGCCCGGTGCTCTCTCTCTGACTGGCCCTGCCCCTGAAACTGGGTCGGACTGGAATGTGTGCAGTCATGCAAAGCAGGGAGGCACAGGGGAGTCATGTCAATCATGGACTTGACTTGCACAATTCCAATCTCAGCCACAGTCAACCATAGTAACTCTACCACCATAGTCCGTGCTGGAAGTTAGGTTTCATGTTGTGTTAAAATGTACCTGGGATTTATTTTAGTCGGATATAGTAAGACATGCAGATGTGGCAATGTCACAAAGGGAGAAGTTTATTTTCACAGATCCCTAGAAACAAGAGACATGGCGTGCCATGCAGGGCCACATGGGGAAGCACCGGGTTGGTCAGAAGGCAGAGGGAAGGGAGAACATGGCTGGAAGCCTTTACTGTTTTTTTTTGTGGGAAGGAGTAGGTAAGGCAGGGTAGGTATGCTAAGTAAGCTTAGGATTATATAGTTTGAATAAGTCTTTGGGGGGGGGCCTCTGGGCTATAGGAGTGGTCCCTAGTTATCTGGCACCCGGCCTTGTGTTTAGGGCAGGATTATGGGCTTGCTGTGTGAATTTGACGAGGAGGTGGTTGGGAGTGTGGACTGTGGATTGGTTGGTTTGTGTATCACAGGTGTGCTCACAGGGAGTCATTTGCTGTTTCTAGGAATTAGTCAGTCCTGGGAAGAGCAGTCTCCTCAGGACCAAGGCCCTAACTGCCACAGCATCAAGAATGTAGAAAATAAGAACATGTAGTCCATACAGTACTGTTTATTTAAGTGGTGTTCAAACTATAAGTCCTGAAACACTAGTGCGTTGTGAAATCCCTTGAGTGAATTGTAAGCAGCACTGAAAGAAGATAGAACAGAATAGAAAATATCTGTATGCATTTCATATAGTGACATTGGTAAAGCTTTTATTCAGGTATGCGTTAAAATACATTTCTCATGGTTATGGGAACTAAAAGTTTCAAAGTTGCTGCTTTACTAAATGGTAGATATTACCAAATTCATATAAATATAACTGTACAATGTTATAAACACAAAACCAAGTATGTGATACTGTATTTTTGAAGTAACTTAAGAGATTTTTGAAAGTAACTATGACTCCATGCCAACTTTTTACCTTTGAT
Source organism: Callorhinus ursinus (assembly GCF_003265705.2). Classification (NCBI taxonomy): domain Eukaryota; kingdom Metazoa; phylum Chordata; class Mammalia; order Carnivora; family Otariidae; genus Callorhinus; species Callorhinus ursinus. Next base: position 7,399,542 of record NW_027397118.1, read on the forward strand.
TGCCTTTGGAACCTAACCCCATGTAAGGTGTATCTTCTTTCTACCTGTCTAGGGGAGGAAGAGGTAGGCTGTGCATAGATCACCATCCATACCCTTTCCACTATGGGCACCCCTGCAGGGCAGAATGTAGTGCCTAGCCAGAATGAGGAACATAAAATGCTTGTGAATACATGAATGAATCCAGCAACCAATTGATCTGTATTTACAAAATATTGATTATGGGCCAGACACTGTGCCACGCTCTGGAGGGGAGGGGGTATAAAGGCATACCCTGGCTGGAGAATTAAGACATTTGCATTCACCACATAGCAAGAGAGATCTCTGTGGCCAGGCACAGTCTCACATGTCATCAAAGAAAAGGTGACCCTTGAGTGGAGCTTAAGGAAGGGTTGAATTCAAGAAAAGAGATATGGGCAGCTGCCTGGCTGGCTCAGTTGGTAGAGTATGCAACTCTGGACCTCAGGGTTGTAAATTTGAGCTCCACATTGCGTAAAGAGATTACTTAAAAAATAAAATCTTAAAAAAAAAGAAATATGGGCATGGGGCACAGACTGGGTAGGTAGGTCGAGTGCTGGAGCAAGAGACAGATGCTGAAGGAGAGAATGCACTGTGGGTTTTCCCATCCTTGGCTTTTTTGAATCCAAGCTCTATCACTTACCACGTCTATGACCTTGAGCAAGTTTCTTCCTCTCTTGGAGATCCAGTAAATGGGGATAGGAATAACAAACTCAAAAATAATGCCTGTATTTAGTACTATGCCTGGCACATAGTACATAATAGTCCTACCACATAAGAGGTAGCTGTTGTGGGGCACCTGGGTGGCTCAGTCGGTTAAGCATCTGACTTTGGCTCAGGTCATGATCTCAGGGACCTGGAATTAAGCCCTGCACTGGGGAGTCTGCTTGTCCTTCTGCCCCTCCCCCCTCGCTCTCTTAAATAAATACATACATACATACATACAATCTTTAAAAAAAAAGATGGCTATTGTTCTTTTGAAGATTGAACCCTCAGGACCAGCATAAGGGGAACTACTTTAGAATACTGTTTTTGTGCCAGGCATTGGGTTGGGTGTTTGGCACACATTATCGCCTATCACCTTCAGGGTGACCCCATGGATGACTAGGATGACTACCATCATCATTTCATAGGTAAAGAAGTGGAATGTCACTGACATTTGGTACTTTGCCCAGGCCAATATAACCTGTAAGTAGTAGGGTCAGGATTTGACCCCTGGGCTTTCTGACCTTGGAACCAAGCCCTTTCCAGTCTTCCAAAGCATTCCAAGTAGATGCGGGTCAGGATGATCCAAGGGCTTGGGATGGCTGAACAGCTTTATCAGCCATTGTCCTTCACCTTCTTGTGGCACCTGTGTGTTACTCCTTCTCTCCCTCCCCAGGTTACATGGTCTCTGCCATTGTTTTCTTTCTCATGATGGTGATCATCTTCCTCATGACCTTCAACTCCTGGTGGCTGAGCCATTGGTTAGAGCAGGGCTCAGGGGTAAGTGTCATGGTGGGAGTGGAGTGTGTTTCTGTGGGCTGGTATGGAGTAGGGCAGCTTCCTAATCCTTGGGCCCCATGAGGGTCAGAGTATGGGTTGTGGAACCCTATGACAAGCCCAGAGCCTGCTCTTGCTAAGTCCACAAATGGAAGAGTTCTAGAGAGGACCTCTGAGAGCCAGAACGTAGAGGGACTCCCTCCTAGCTCTGGCCTCCTGTGCTCACAGAATGAGTGGTGAGCAGTGCAGTCTCGCTGGGACAAAACCAAAAGGTTTCTGCTGCCAGACGGGTCCTCAAGAATACCTTACATTCCACCTTAGTGATTTTGCCTTTGGTAGCTGTTTGCCTTCTCACTTTGCTTTATTTAAAATGTGCATCTGCACCCTTTATTGGAGGCGGGGAGGCCACATGAAATATAAGCACAGCTGATATTAGTGAAAGCAGGGAAAACACATTTTACCCAGTCACTACTGTCGTCAGGGGAAAGAGCTGAGATTTGTGCACAGGTGATTTTGACATTTTAAAGGGGAATGAATACGGGGGTTCAGTAGATTTAGAGGAGTAAAATTTACCAAGGGTTGGAGGGTGTGAATGTGTTGAGGTCAGCTGTGTCCGCTCACTGGCAGTTATTAAAGTTAGGGCTCTAATCTTCCACAGAGATTGGGAGACATTTCAAAGGCATGGTTCCCAGGTCCTTGGGAGAGGTGCTTTGAGTTGTAGGAGCTATATATTCATAGTAATGAGTGCTTTTTAGTAAGTGCTCTGAGAAAGGGAGTTTTGGGGCATGCCATCAGGTGTTGGCTACAACAAATGGTAACTTTTCCTGGTGGTGGTTGAGCCTCCTTAGGCAGGAGTTTTGATGGGGGGCAGGGGCATGCCTTGAGCCACTACAAGCCATGCTGAAGTTTGATTAAGTTTTTTAGTGCAGGGGTTTGGATGGAGTTGTTCTGTGTTGAGAAACCTGCAGTTCTCAGCCATTATGTGCCTGGTTAATTCATTAATCTTCCCAACCACGTTTCGAGGTAGGGATTGTCTCCATTTTACAGAAGAAACTGTGCTTAGAGAGGAAAAAGAACCTGCCCTGGGATATGAAGTCCCCCACCGGGACTTGAACTGGTGCTCTGATTCCAAGCCATGTTTGCCTAGATGTCTATTTGGTTAACTTTTGAGTCATGTGTCAGGCAGGGTTTGCTCAGGAAAACAGAAGCCACTTGAAGTATTTAGAGCTTCCACAGATTTAATATAGGAATTGGAGACCACACAATCATTGGAAGGGCTCCAGTGACCTCAGCAGCGGGCAGCACTAAAGTGGCTGATTCTCAGAAGAAAGCCTGCAAGCCACTGGCCAAACTCCACATCCCACCCACACGTTCACAATTTCTACCAGCATGTGATGGCTTCTTCTCTTTCAGCTTTGAGATTTCCTATGACTGCCTCTCTTTGGCAGAATCTAACCCGAGACCATACTGGCGGGAGTCTGGGGAACTGAGTTCCCAAGCTCTTCCTTGCATCACAGTGAAGAATGTAGAAGCACCAGGGATGATGCTAGGTGATAATCTCGCACAAATTTCTAACACCATAGAGTGAATTTATCAAGCCATTTTCTATCTTGGCAGAAGAAAATAGGCCTCATTAGAAATCAGGCTGCCTTGGGACAAGGCATTGAGAGAGGGATGAAGAGAAGTCACTCAGGGAGCTGAGTTTAGAACAATTAGAGTAGAGTGGGTGGTGCGTGGAGGGAAGAGCTGGAGTCGGGAGACAGACTAGTTTGCCTGCTGCTATAGTGGTCCATGACAGACAGACAGACGATGAGGGCCTAATCCAGGGGAGGGCAGTGAAGAGGTAGAGGAAGGGAAAAGCAAAAGCACCAAGCAGGAAGGTTTCCATGTATAGTTTCATCCCATACCAGCTACTGAGTCTAAATGTGGTCCTGGGAAGAAGGATTTTCTCTCCCCATTGAATTTCTCCATGAATTCAGGTGATCTGACTCCCCAAAGAAGGAAAACTCACTGTTTTCCTCTATTCCTACACAATGCTTCTGATAACAAATGTGCAGGTTTTTCCCCAAATTAACCAATTCTCTAACTCCCGACACCATGTGTGTCCTACAATTCCCTTCAGTTCTGACACCACCTGGAGTTAGTACAGACTCCCCAGGTTAAGGGCTCAGTCCCACAAGACTGTCCGTGCTTCAGAGGCCAATCACAAGTCTGGACCTCCTATACTTCTGGGGGACCGGCTATCAGTTGGGGGTTCCCATGACCCCCTTTTTGGATCTGATCATTTGCTAGAATGGCTCACAGAACTCAGGGAATACTTTCACCAGTTTATTAGAAGGGATATAATAAAGGATACAGATGAAAGGCCAGATGAAGCAGTACATAGGGTGAGATCTAGAAGGCCTCTGGGTGCAGGAGCTTCTGTCTCTGTGGATGTGTTCATCAACCCAGAAGCTTTCTGAACCCCATGCTTTGGGGGTCTTTATGGTGGTTTCATCCCACAGGCATGATCAATTATTAATTCAACCTCCAGCTCCTCTCCCCACACAGAGGATGGGGGGTGGGGTTGAAAGTTCCAATCTCCTACTCATGGTTTGGTCCTTCTGGTGACCAGTTCTCCATCCTGAAGCTGTCGTTTCCTTCCATCCTTTCCAGCCATCCCTCTAGCTACAGAAAGACACTCTAATTGCTCCAGAGACTCCAAGGGTCTTAGAAACTCATGTCAGGAGCCAGAGTCAAAGGCCAAATACTAGAACAAAAGATGCTCCCTATCACTTAGGAAATTACAGGGATTTTAGGAGCTCTGTGCCAGGAACTGGGAACAAGACCAACTATATTTCTTATCAAATCATCCTCTCTGTTCTTTCTTGAAGACCAATAGCAGCCAAGAGAGCAATGGAACTACTGCAGACCCAGGCGACATACTGAACAACCCTCAGCTGTTGTATTACCAACTGGTGTATGGCCTCAGTGTCCTGCTTCTAATCTTCATGGGTGTTTGCTCCTCGGGGGCTTTCACCAAGATCACGAGGGAAGCATCCACAGCATTGCACAACGAGCTCTTCAACAAGGTGTGGGTCTGGGCGTTGGCTGTGGCTGCAGGCTGATGCCTGACCTTGCCCAGTTTTCTTTTTCTTTTTTTCTTTCTTTTTAATTAGTAGACTTTATTTTTTTGAGTAGTTTTCAATTTAAGAAAAACTGAGTGGAAAATACAGAGTTCTCATGTGTCCCTCACCAATCCCCCAGTTTCTCCTGTTATTAATATCTTGCATCAGTGTAGGATGTTTATTACAATTGATGAGTCAATATCAATACATTTATTATTATTATCATCATCATCATCATCATTATCATTACCTAAAGTCCATGGTTTACATTAAGGCTCACTCTTTGTGTTGTACATTCTATGGGTTTGGACAGATATATACTGACATGTATCTGCCATAAAGTGTACAGAATAGTTTCACTGCCATACAGAATACAGAATTGTTTCACTGACATAAAAATCCTCTGGCTCTACCTATACATCCCCTCTTTAGCACTTTATACAGCACTTTATACAGAATACAGAATAGTTTCACTGCCATAAAAATCTGTGCTTGGGGGTCAGAGCAAGATGGCAGAGGAGTAGGAGACCTGGATTTCGTCTGGTCTCAGGAATTCAGCTGGATAGGGATCAAACCATTCTGAACACCTACGAACTCAACAGGAGATCGAACAAAAGAATAGCAACAACCCTCTGAAGAGAAAAGCGACGACTTTCTGGAAGGTAGGACGTGTGAAGTGAATCCGAGGCGATATTCGGGAGGATAGACGGCGGGGGAGGGGGCCTCCGTCAGCCGCTTCTGGCAAGTGCTAGAGCCGCGGAGCACAAAATCGGAACTTTTAGAAGTCAGCTCCGCTGAGGGACGTCGCTCCAGTGGCTAAGCTGGGGGTGGAACCCTCGCGGGGCAGTGTGGTCTCAGGATCTTCAGGGTCACAGAAAGACTGGGGGTGCCTGAGTGCGGCAGAGCTCCCAGGTATCAGAGCGGGGAAGCGGGCTGCAGAGACGGAGCCGAGGCGCAAGCTCTCAGCTCGGGGTTGCCATAAACCGTGATCCGCGGCCCAGTCGGGCCACTGCGCCTCCAGCAGGGACCCAACAAGCGGCAGATCTGGGGAGACTCCCCTTCCTCCCCTGGGAGGAGCGGCGCGGGAGTGCACCACAGGGATCTGCTGGGTTTGGAGACTCCACTCCGAGTTGGGTGCCAGAGATAGAAATGCTCGGTCACAGGCCAGGTGCCCATGGAGTGCGGCCGGAGACCGGGGAGACGGGAGTGACAGACTGCTTTTCTCTGGAGGCGCACTGAGCAGTGGGGCCCCAAGTTCTCAACTTCTCCGGAGCGGAGATTGGGAGGCTGCCATTTTCACTCTCGTCCTCTGAAGCTGTACGGAAAGCTTGCAGGGAACAAAACTCCCGAGAGCAAACCCAAGCAGATTGCTTAGCCTGGACCGACAAGGGCATGGCAATTCCGCCTCCGGCAAAGACATTTGGGAACCACAGCAACAGGCCCCTCCCCCAGAAGATCATCAAGAATAGCCAGCCAAGAACAAGTTTACCGATCAATGAGAATGGCAGAACTCCAGCGCTAGGGGAATACTGCACATAGAATTAATGGCTTTTTTACCATGATTCTTCAGTCTTTCAAAGTTAATTTTTTAACTCTTTTTTTTTTAATTTTTCTTTTTTCCCTTTTTCAACCAACATCTTATCAATCCCTTTTTTAAAAAAAATTTATTTTTCATTTTTAGAGTCATATTCTATCCCTTCATAGTAGTTACCCTTTGGCATATATATATAAGTTGTTCTCTCTTTAAAATTTTGAGATACAGTTTCTTCTAACAGATCAAAATATACCCTAAATCTCTAGTGTATGGCTTTGTTCGTCTCCTGCCTGATCACATTCTCTCCCCTTTTTTTTCTTTCTTTCTTTCCTTTTTTTTAATCCTCTTCTTTCTTTTTTCAAACATCTTCCTATCAATTCCTTTTTAAAAATTTTTTATAATTTTCATCTTTACAGTCATATTCCATCCCTTCATTGTATCAACCCTTACTTTGTACATATATAAGTCTTTCTTTCTTTAAAATTTTAGGAGGCACTTTCTTCTAACAGACCAAAATACACCCAAAATCTAGTGTGTGGCACTGATCTATGCACCAGCCTGATCATATTTGATCATATTCTGTTTTTTTTTTGTCACTGTTCTGTTTTTGTTTGTTTTTATCTTTTTCTTTTTTTTCTCTTTCTTTTTTCTTTCTTTTCCTTTCTTTTCCCCTGGTTTCAGGTCTTTTCTGATTTGTACAGAGTATATTTGCTGGGGACGTTGTTAACCTGTTAGCATTTTGTTCTCTCATTCATCTATTCTCCTCTGGACAAAATGACAAGACGAAAAACATCACCTTAACAAAAAGAACAAGAGGTAGTACCGTCTGCCAGGGACCTACTCAATACGGACATTAGTGTGATGTCGGACCTAGAGTTCAGAGTCATGACTTTAAAGATACTAGCTGGGCTTGAAAAAAGCATGGAAGTTATTAGAGAAACCCTTTCTGGAGAAATAAAAGAACTAAAGTCTAACCAAGTCGAAATCAAAAAGGCTATTAATGAGGTGCAATAAAAAATGGGGGCACTAACTGCTAGGATAAAGGAGGCAGAAGAGAGAATCAGCGATATAGAAGACCAAATGATGGAAAATAAAGAAGCTGAGAAAAAGAGAGATAAACAACTACTGGATCACGAGGGCAGAATTCGAGAGAGAAGCGATATGATAAGATGAAACAACATTAAATAATTGGGATCCCAGAAGAAGAAGAAGAGAGAGAGGGGCAGAAAGTATATTGGAGCAAATTATAGCAGAGAACTTCCCTAATGTGGAGAAGGAAACAGGCATCAAAATCCAGGAGGCACAGAGAACCCCTCTCAAAATCAATAAAAATAGGTCAACACCCCAACATCTAATAGTAAAACTTACGAGTCTTGGAGACAAAGAAAAATTCCTGAAAGCATCTCGGGAGAAGAGATATGTAACCTATAATGGTAGAAACATTACATTGGCAACAGACCTATCCACAGAGACCTGACAGGCCAGAAAGGACTGGCATGATACATTCAGAGCATTAAACGAGAAAAATATGCAGCCAAGAATACTATATCCAGCTAGGCTGTCATTGAAAATAGAAGGAGAGATAAAAAGCTTCCAGAACAAACAAAAACTAAAGGAATTTGCAAACACGAAACCAGCCCTACAAGAAATATTGAAAGGGGTCCTCTAAGCAAAGAGAGAGACTAAAAGCAGCATAGACCAGAAAGGAATACAGACAATATACAGTAACAGTCACCTTACAGGCAATACATTGGCACTAAATTCATATCTTTCAATACTTACGCTGAATGTAAATGGGCTAAATGCCCCAATCAAAAGACACAGGCTATCAGATTGGATTAAAAAACAAGACCCATCAATATGCTGTCTGCAAGAGACTTATTTTAGACCCAAAGACACCCCCAGATTAAAAGTGAGGGGGTGGAAAACCATTTACCATGCTAATGGACACCAAAAGAAAGCTGAGGTGGCAATTCTTATATCAGACAAATTAGATTTTAAAACAAAGACTGTAATAAGAGATGAGGAAGGACACTATATCCTACTTAAAGGTTCTATCCAACAAGAAGATCTAACAATTGTAAATATCTATGCCCCTAACATGGGAGCAGCCAATTATATAAGGTAATTAATAACAAAAGCAAAGAAACACATTGACAAAAATACAATAATAGTGGGGGACTTTAACACCCCCCTGACTGAAATGGACAGATCACCTAAGCAAAAGATCAACAAGGAAATAAAGACTATAAATGACACACTGGACCAAATGGACTTCATAGATATATTCAGAACATTCCATCCCAAAGCAATGGAATACACATTCTTCTCTAGTGCCCATGGAACATTCTCCAGAATAGATCACATCCTAGGTCACAAATCAGGTCTCAACTGGTACCAAAAGATTGGGATCATTCCCTGCATATTTTCAGACCATAATGCTTTGAAACTAGAACTCAATCACAAGAGAAAAGTCAGAAAGAACTCAAATACATGGAGGCTAAAGAGCATCCTACTAAAGAATGAATGGGTCAACCAAGAAATTAAAGAAGAATTAAAAAAATTCATGGAAACCAATGAAAATGAAAACACAACTGTTCAAAATCATTGGGATGCAGCAAAGGCAGTCCTGAGAGGAAGGTATATAGCAATACAAGCCTTTCTCAAGAAACAAGAAAGGTCTCAAATACACAACCTAACCCTACACCTAAAGGAGCTAGAGAAAAAAGAGCAAATAAAGCCTAAACCCAGCAGGAGAAGAGAAATAATAAACATCAGAGTAGAAATCAATGAACTAGAAACCAAAAGAACAGTAGAACAGATCAACGAAACGAGGAGCTGGTTCTTTGAAAGAATTAACAAGATTGATAAACCCCTGGCCAGACTTACCAAAAAGAAAAGAGAAATGACCCAAATCAACAAAATCATGAATGAAAGAGGAGAGATCACAACCAACACCAAAGAAATACAAACAATTATAAGAACATATTATGAGCCACTCTATGCCAGCAAATTAGATAACCTGGAAGAAATGGATGCATTCCTAGAGATGTATCAACTACCAAAATTGAACCAGGAAGAAATAGAAAACCTGAACAGACCTATAACCACTAAGGAAATTGAAGCAGTCATCAAAAACCTCCCAAAAAACAAAAGCCCAGGGCCAGATGGCAACCCAAGGGAATTCTACGAAACATTTAAAGAAGAATTAATACCTATTCTCCTGAAAGTGTTCCAAAAAATAGAAATGGAAGGAAAGCTTCCAAACTCATTTTATGAGGCCACCATTCCATTGATCCCAAAACCAGACAAAGACCCCATCAAAAAGGAGAATTACAGACCAATATCCTTGATGAACATGGATGCAAAAATTCTCACGAAAATACTAGCCAATAGGATCCAACGGTACATTAAAAGGATTATTCACCACGACCAAGTGGGATTTATCCCTGGGCTGCAAGGTTGGTTCAACATCTGCAAATCAATCAACGTGATACAATATATTAACAAAAGAAAGAACAAGAATCATATGATCCTCTCAATAGATGCAGAGGAAGCATTGACAAAATACAGCATCCTTTCTTGATCAAAACTCTAGAGTATAGGGATAGAGGGTAACTACCTCAATATCATAAAAGCCATCTATGAAAAACCTACAGCAAATATCATTCTCAATGGGGAAAAACTGAGAGCTTTCCCCCTAAGGTCAGGAACACGGCAGGGATGTCCACTCTCACCACTGCTCTTCAACATAGTATTAGAAGTCCTAGCCACAGCAATCAGACAACAAAAAGAATTCAAAGGCATCCAAATCAGCAAGGAGGAAGTCAAACTCTCACTCTTGCAGATGATATGATACTTTATGTGGAAAATCCAAAAGACTCCACCCCAAAACTGCTAGAACTCATACAGGAATTCAGTAAACTGGCAGGCTATAAAATCAATGCACAGAAATCAGTGGCGTTTCTATATACCAACAACAAGACAGAATGAGAGAAATTAAGGAGTTGATTCCATTTACAATTGCACCCAAAACCATAAGATACCTAGGAATAAATCTAACCAAAGAGGCAAAGGATCTGTCCTCAGAAAACTCTAAAATACTCATGGAAGAAATTGAGGAAGACACAAAGAAATGGAAAAACGTTCCATGCTCATGGATTGGAAGAACCAACATTGTGAAGATGTCAGTGCTACCTAGAGCAATGTACACATTCAATGCAATCCCCATCAAAATACCATCCACTTTTTTCAAAGAAATGGGACAAATAGTCCTAAAATTTGTATGGAACCAGAAAAGACCCCGAATAGCCTGAGGAATGTTGAAAAAGAAAAGCAAAGCTGGCAGCATCACAATTCCGGACTTGCAGCTCTTTTACAAAGCTGTCATCATCAAGACAGTATGGTACTAGCACAAAAACAGACACATAGATCAATGAAACAGAATAGAGAGCCCAGAAATGGACTCTCAACTCTATGGTCAACTAATCTTTGACAAAGCAGGAAAGATTGTCCAATGGCAAAAAGACAGTCTCTTCAACAAATGGTGTTGGGAAAATTGGACAGCCACATGCAGAAGAATGAAACTGGACTATTTCCTTACACCACACACAAAAATAGACTCCAAATGGTTGAAAGACCTAAACGTGAGACAGGAGTCCATCAATATCCTAAAGGAGAACATAGGCAGCAACCTCTTCGACCTCAGCCACAGCAACTTCTTCTTAGAAACATTGCGAAAGGCAAGGGAAGCAAAGGCAAAAATGAACTATTGGGATTTCATCAAGATAAAAAGCTTTTTTTTTTAAGATAAAAAGCTTTTGCATAGCAAAAGAAACAGACAACAAAACCAAAAGACAACAGACAGAATGGGAGAAAATATTTGCAAATGACATAACAGATAAAGGGCTAGTGTCCAAAATCTATAAAGAACTTATCAAACTCAACACCCAAAGAACAAATAATCCAATCAAGGAATTGGCAGAAGACATGAACAGACTTTTTTCCAAAGAAGCATCCAAATGGCCAACAGACCACATGAAAAAGTGCTCAACATCGCTCGGCATCAGGGAAATCCAAATCAAAACCTCAATGAGATACCACCTCACACCAGTCAGAATGGCTCAAATTAACAGGTCAGGAAACGACAGATGTTTGCGGGGATGTGGAGAAAGGGGAACCCTCCTACACTGTTGGTGGGAATGCAAACTGGTGCAGCCACTCTGGAAAACAGTATGGAGGTTCCTCAAAAAGTTGCAAATAGAGCTACCATACAATCCAGCAATTGCACTAGTGGGTATTTACCACAAAGATACAAATGTAGGGATCCGAAGGGGTACGTGCACCCCAAAGTTTATAGCAGCAATATCCACAATAGCCAAACTGTGGAAAGAGCCAAGATGTCCATCAGCAGATGAATGGATAAAGAGGTGGTATATATATACAATGGAATATTATGCACAGCCATCAAAAGGAATGAGATCTTGCCATTTGCAATGACGTGGACGGAACTGGAGGGTGTTATGCTGAGCAAATAAGTCAATCAGAGAA